>NC_134825.1:114962796-115169352 GCF_004210375.1 Tachypleus tridentatus
TTAATAAACAATGTAACTATTAACAAGAATGAATGAGTAGCATTGCATTTAATAAACTACTACTGAAGAATGAATGGAGTATAATTGTATTTAATAAACAATGTAACTATTACTGAAGAATGAATGTGAGTATATTGTATTTAATAAACAATGCAACTATTACTGAAGAATGAATGAAGTATACTGTATTTAATAAACAATAACCACAGCTCGAAGAATGAATGGAGTATATTGTATTTAATAAACAATGCAACTATTACTGAAGAATGAATGAGTATAATATTCTTGTGAATAAACAATGTAACTAAGGAATGAAAATGAAGCATATGTAATGACAAAAACAAATGCAACCATACTGAAGAATGAATGTGAAGTATTGCTACTTTAATAAACAATGTAACTATTAATGAAGAATGAACGTGGAAGCACTGTTTGATAAACATGCAACAGTTAACGATATGGTGTATATGTTTGATAAACAATGCAACATTAACGATAGAATGATGTATATTGTGTTTGATAAACAATGCAACAGCCAACGATAGAATGATGTATTGTGCTCTGATAAACAATGCAACAGTTAACGATAGAATAGTGTATATTGTATTTGATAAAAACAATGCAAACTGTTAGCGATATAATGGTATATTGTGTTTGATAAACAATGCAACAGTTAACGATAAGGGTAGAATAAAGTGTATAATAGGTTTGATAAACAAAATGCAACCATTAACGATAGAATGGTGTATACTGTGTTGATAAAACAAAATGCAACAGTTAAAGTTAAGAAGAATGGAGTCATATTGTGTTTGATAAACAATGCAACAGTTAACGATAGAATGGTGTATATTGTGTTTGATAAACAATGCAACAGTTAACTATAGAATGGTGTCCACTGTGTTTGATAAACAATGCAACAGTTAACGATAGAATGATGTATACGTAATGATAAAACAATGCAACATTAACGATAGAATGGTGTATAATTGGTTTGATAAACATGCACAACTGTTAACGATAGAATGGTGTATATTGTGTTTGATAAACAGTGTAAATTTCCATAATACAGAATGGTGTATATTGTTTGATAAACCACAACTATTAACGATTGAATGGTGTATATTGTAGTTTGATAAACAATGCAACAGTTAACGATAGAATGGTGGTATACGTTTGATGATAAACAATGCACCAGTTAACGATAGAATGGTGTATATTGTGTTTGATAAACAATGCAACATTACAATGATAGAATAATGTATATTTGTTTTATAAACAATGTAACTATTACTGAAGAAGAATGAATGGAGTATATTGTATTTAATAAACAATGTAACTATTACTGAAGAATGAATGGAGTATATTGTATTAATAAACAATGTAACTATTACTGAAGAATGAATGAGTATATTGTATTTAATAAACAATGTAACTATTACTGAAGAATGAATGAAGTATATTTGTATTTAATAAAACAATGTAACTATTACTGAAGAATGAATGGAGTATATTGTATTTAATAAACAATGTAACTATTACTGAAGAATGAATGGAGTATAATTGTATTTAATAAAAACAATGTAACTATTACTGAAGAATGAATAAGAAGCATATTGTATTTAATAAAAAACAACAATGTAACTATTACTGAAGAATGAATTAAGTACATTGTAGTTTGATAAACAATGTAACACAGTTTATGATAGAATGAATGAAGTACATTGTGTTTGATAAACAATGCAAATATTAATGAAGAATGAAGTATATTTGTATTTGATAAACAATGCAACAGTTAACGAGAATAGAATAGTGGCATTGTATTTGATAAACAATGCAAACAGCTAACGATAGAATGGTGTCTATTGTGTTTGATAAACAATGCAACTATTAACGATAGAATGGTGTATATTGTGTTTTTGATGTAAACAAAAAATTGTTAGCGATAGAATGAATGGTGTATATTGTGTTTGATAAACAATGCAACAAAGTTAAAGATAGAATGGTGTCTATTGTGTTTGATAAACAATGCAACAGTTAACGATAGAATGAGGTCTATTGCGTTTGATAAACAATGCAACAAAGTTAACGATAGAATGTAGTGTCCACTGTGTGTTTGATAAACAATGCAACAGTTAACGATAGAATGATGTATATTGTGTAATGATAAACAATGCAACAGTTAACGATAGAATGGTGTATATTGTGTTTGATAAACAGTAACAACTGTTAACGATAGAATGGTGTATATTGTGTTTGATAAACAGTGTAATTGTTAGCGACAGAATGGTGTCCATTGTGTTTGATAAACCATGCAACTATTAACGATTGAATGGTGTATATTGTGTTTGATAAACAATGCAAAATAAAGTTAACGATAGAATGGTGTCTATTGTGTTTGATAAACAATGCAACTATTAACGATAGAATGGTGTATATTGTGTTTGATAAACAATGCAACATTTAACGATAGAATAATGTATATTGTGTTTGATAAACAATGTAACTATTACTGAAGAATGAATGAAGTATATTGTATTTAATAAACAATGTAACTATTACTGAAGTATGAATGGAGTATATTGTATTTAATAAACAATGCAACTAATACATTGAAGAATAGAATGGAGTATGTTGTATTTAATAAACAATGTAACTATTACTGAAGAATGAATGAGCTATATTGTATTTAATAAACAATGTAACTATTACTGAAGAATGAATGGAGTATATTGTATTTAATAAACAATGTAACTATTACTGAAGAATGAATGGAGTATATTGTATTTAATAAACAATGTAACTATTACTGAAGAATGAATGAAGTATATTGTATTTGATAAACAATGCAACAATTAATGATAGAATGAATGAAGTATATTGTTTGATAAAAAACAATGCAACAGTTAATGATATAATGCTGTATATTGTGTTTGATAAACAATGCAAGTATTAACGATAGAATGGTGTATATTGTGTTTGATAAACAATGCAATTGTTAGCGATAAAATGGTGTATATTGTGTTTGATAAACAATGCAACAGTTAACGATAGAATGGTGTGTATATTGTGTTTGATAAACAATGCAACAGTTAAAGATAGAATGGTGTATATTGTGTTTGATAAACAATGCAACAGTTAACGATAGAATGGTGTCTATTGTGTTTGATAAACAATGCAACCATTAAATAATAGAATGGAGTATATTGTGTTGATGATAAACATGCAAACAGTCAACGATAGAATGGTGTATTGTGTGTTTGATAAACAATGCAACAGTTAACGATAGAATAGTGTATATTTTGTTTGATAAACAATGCAAATTGTTAAAGATATAATGGTGTATATTGTGTTTGATAAACAATGCAACATTTAACGATAGAATGAATGTATATTGTGTTTGATAAACAATGTAACTATTACTGAAGAATGAATGAAGTATATTGTATTTAATAAACAATGTAACTATTACTGAAGAATGAATGAAGTACATTGTGTTTGATAAACAATGCAACAGTTAATGATAGAATGAATGAAGTATTGTGTTTTGATAAACATGCAACAGTTAATGACAGAATGCTGTATATTGTGTTTGATAAACAATGCAACAGTTAACGATAGAATAGTGTATATTGTAATTGATAAACAATGCAACAGCTAACGATAGAATGGTGTCTATTGTGTTTTGATAAACAATGTAAGATTAACAACGATAGAATGGTATACATTGTGTTTGATAAACAGTGCAATTGTTAGCGATAGAATGGTGTATATTGTGTTTGATAAACAATGCAACACAAAGTTAAAGATAGAATGGTGTCTATTGTGTTTGATAAACAATGCAACAGTTAACGATAGAATGGTGTCTATTGCGTTTGATAAACAATGCAACAGTTAACTATAGAATGGTGTCCACTGTGTTTGATAAACAATGCAACAGTTAACGATAGAATGATGTATATTGTATTTGATAAACAATGCAACAGTTAACGATAGAATGGTGTCTATTGTGTTTGATAAACAGCAACAACTGATAACGATGGAATGAAGTATATTGTGTTTGATAAACAGTGTAATTGTTAGCGACAGAATGGTGTCCATTGTGTTTGATAAACCATGCAACTATTAACGATTGAATGGTGTCTATTGTGTTTGATAAACAATGCAACAGTTAACGATAGAATTGGTGTCTATTGTGTTTGATAAACAATGCAACATTTAACGATAGAATAATGTATATTGTGTTTGATAAACAATGTAACCATTACTGAAGAATGAATGAAGTATATTGTATTTAATAAACAATGTAACTATTACTGAAGTATGAATGGAGTATGTTGTATTTAATAAACAATGTTACTATTACTGAAGAATGAATGGAGTATATTGTATTTAATAAACAATGTAACTATTACTGAAGAATGAATGAAGTATATTGTATTTAATAAACAATGTTACTATTACTGAAGAATGAATGGAGTATATTGTATTTAATAAACAATGTAACTATTACTGAAGAATGAATGGAGTATATTGTATTTAATAAACAATGTTACTATTACTGAAGAATGAATGAAGTATATTGTATTTGATAAACAATACAACAATTAATGATAGAATGAATGAAGTACATTGTGTTTGATAAACAATGCAACAGTTAAATGATATAATGCTGTATATTGGTTTGATAAACAATGCAACAAAGTTAACGATAGAATAGTGTATATTGTGTTTGATAAACAATGCAACAGCTAACGATAGAATGGTGTCTATTGTGTTTGATAAACAATGAAAAAGTATTAACGATAGAATGGTGTATATTGTGTTTGATAAATGTGCAATTGTTAGCGATAAAATGGTGTATATTGTGTTTGATAAACAATGCAATTGTTAACGATAGAATGGTGTATATTGTGTTTGATAAACAATGCAACAGTTAAAGATAGAATGGTGTCTATTGTGTTTGATAAACAATGCAACAGTTAACGATAGAATGGTGTCCATTGTGTTTGATAAACAGTGCAACCATTAAACGATAGAATGGTGTATATTGTGTTTGATAAACAGTGCAACAATTAACGATAGAATGGTGTCTATTGGTTTGATAAACAATGCAACAGTTAACGATAGAATAGTGTATATTTTGTTTGATAAACAGTGCAATTGTTAGCGATAGAATGGTGTATATTGTGTTTGATAAACATGCAACAGTTAATGACAGAATGCTGTATATTGTGTTTGATAAACAATGCAACAACAGTTAACGATAGAATGTAGTGTATATTGTGTTTGATAAACAATGCAACAGTTAACGATAGAATGGTGTCTATTGTGTTTGATAAACAATGCAAGTATTAACGATAGAATGGTGGTATTGTGTTTGATAAAACAATGCAACTGTTAACGATAGAATGGTGTATATTGTGTTTGATAAACAATGTAAATAGTAAAAGATAGAATGGTGTATATTGTGTTTAATAAACAATGTAACTATTACTGAAGAATGAATGAAGTATATTGTATTTAATAAAACAATGTAACTATTACTGAAGAATGAATGGAGTATATTGTATTTAATAAATAATGTAACCATTAATTAAAAAATGAATAGAGTATATTGTATTTAATAAACAATGTAACTATTAATTAAAGAATGAATGGAGTATATATTGTATTTAATAAACAATGTAACTATTACTCAAGAATGAATGTGGAGTGCAATATTTAATAAACAATGCAACTATTACTGAAAAATGAATGGAGTATATTGTATTTAATAAACAATGTAACTATTAATTAAAAAATAGTTTTAAATTGTAATTAATAAACTGTAACTATTACTCAAGAATGAATGATTATATATTGTATTTAATAAACAATGTAACTATAACTGAAGTAAGAAGTATATTGTATTTAATAAACAATGCAACTATTACTGAAGAAGAATGGAGTATATTGTATTTAATAAACAATGTAACTATTACTGAAGAATGAAGTATATTGTATTTAATAAACAATGTAACTATTACTCAAGAATGAATGGAGTATATTGTATTTAATAAACAATGCAACTATTACTGAAGAATGAATGGAGTATATTGTATTTAATAAACAATGCAACTATTACTGAAGAATGAAGTATATTGTATTTAATAAACAATGTAACTATTACTGAAAATATGTGAGTATATTGTATTTAATAAACAATGCAACTATTACTGAAGAATGAATGGAGTATATTGTATTTAATAAACAATGTAACTATTACTGAAGAATGAATGGAGGATATTGTAATTAATAAACAATCCAACTATTACTGAAGAATGAAGTATATTGTATTTAATAAACAATCCAACTATTAACTGAAGAATGAAGTATATTGTATTTAATAAACAATGTAACTATTACTGAAGAATGAAGTATATTGTATTTAAGAAAACAATGCAACTATTACTGAAGAATGAATGGAGTATATTGTATTTAATAAACAATGTAACTATTACTGAAGAATGAATGGAGTATATTGTGTTTTAATAAACTGTAACTATTAATTAGAATGAATGGAGTATATTGTATTTAATAAACAATGTAACTATTACTGAAGAATGAATGAGTATATTGTATTTAATAAACAATGTAACTATTACTGAAGAATGAATGAGAGTATTGTATTTAATAAACAATGTAACTATTATTGAAGAATGAATGGAGTATATTGTTTAATAAACAATGCAACTATTACTGAAGAATGAATGAAGTGTATTTGTATTTAATAAACAATGTAACTATTACTGAAGAATGAATGGAGTATATTGTATTTTATAAACAATGTAAACTATTACTGAAGAATGAATGAAGTATATTAATTTAATAAAAAATGTAACTAATTACTGAAAAATGAAGTATATTGTATTTTAAAAACAATGTAACTATTACTGAAGAATGAATGGAGTATATTGTGTTTGATAAACATGCAACAGTTAACGATAGAATGGTGTATATTGTGTTTGATAAACAATGCAACAGTTAACGATAGAATGATGTATATTGTGTTTGATAAACAATGCAACAGTTAACGATAGAATGATGTATATTGTGTTTGATAAACAATGCAAACAGTTAACGATAGAATAGTGTATATTTTGTTTGATAAACAGCAATTTTAGCGATAGAATGGTGTATAATTGTGTTTGATAAACAATGCAACAGTTAACGATAGAATAGTGTACATTGTGTTTGATAAACAAGTGCAACAGTTAATGATAGAATGGTAAAGTACATGTGTTTGATAAACAATGCAAACAGTTAATGATAGAATGAAGTAAGTATATTGTGTTTGATAAACAATGTAACTATTACTGAAGAATGAATGGAGTATTGTATTTTAATGTAAACAATGCAACATATTGAAGAAGAATGAATGAAGTACATTGTGTTTGATAAACAATGCAACAGTTAACGATAGAATGATGTATATTGTGTTTGATAAACAATGCAACAGTATTAACGATAGAATGGTGTATATTGTGTTTGATAAACAATGCAACTGTTACTGATAGAATGAATTGTATATTGTGTTTGATAAACAATGCAACAGTTAACGATAGAATGGTGTCTATTGTGTTTGATAAACAATGCAACAGTTAACGATAGAATGGTGTATATTTTGTTTCATAAAAAACAATGCAATTGATAAGGACAGAATGATGTATATTGTGCTTGATTAACGAATGCAACAAAGTTAACGATAGAATAGTCTATTGTGTTTGATAAACAGTGCAACAGTTAACGATAGAATGGTGTATATTGTGTTTGATAAACCGTGCAACTGTTAACGATAGAATAGTGTCTATTGTGTTTGATAAACCAATGAACTATTAACGATAGAATGGAAGTGTCTTATTGTGTTTGTAAACAATGCAACATTTAACGATAGAATTGTGTCTATTGTGTTTGATAAACAATTACAATTGTTAGCGATATAATGGTAGTATATTGTGTTTGATAAACAATGCAACATTTAACGATAGAATGATGTATATTGTGTTTGATAAACAATGTAACTATTACTGAAGAATGAATAGAGGTATATTGTGTTTAATAAACAATGCAACTATTACTGAAGAATGAATGGGGTATATTGTATTTAAATAAACAATGTAACTGTTAGTAATGTCAAAGTGGATAGCTTACATTGTATTTAGTAAACTGTGTTATTAACATCAAAGATTGGATGAGGAACGTCATTTTAGTAAACTGTGTTAGTAACATCAAAGATAGGATGAATGAAGCATCATATAAGCTGTATTTAGTATCAGTCAAAGATTAGGTAACTGTGTTAGTAACATCAAAGATTGGATAAGAACATCGTATAGTAACTGTGTTAGTAACATCAAAGATTGGATAAGAACATCATATAGTAACTGTGTTAGTAACATCAAAGATTGGATAAGAACATCATATAGTAACTGTGTTAGTAACATCAAAGATTGGATAGGAACATCATATAGTAACTGTGTTAGTAACATCAAAGATTGGATAAGAACATCGTATAGTAACTGTGTTAGTAACATCAAAGATTGGATAAGAACATCGTATAGTAACTGTGTTAGTAACATCAAAGATTGGATAAGAACATCGTATAGTAACTGTGTTAGTAACATCAAAGATTGGATAAGAACATCATATAGTAACTGTGTTAGTAACATCAAAGATTGGATAGGAAAATCGTATGGTAACTGTGTTAGTAACATCAAAGATTGGATAAGAACATCGTATAGTAACTGTGTTAGTAACATCAAAGATTGATAGGAAACATCATATAGTAACTGTGTTAGTAACATCAAAGATTGGATAGGAACATCATATAGTAACTGTGTTAGTAACATCAAAGATTGGATAAGAACATCATATAGTAACTGTGTTAGTAACATCAAAGATTGGATAGGAACATCATATCAGTAACTGTGTTAGTAACATCAAAGATTGATAAGAACGTCATATAGTAACTGTGTTAGTAACATCAAAGATTGGATAGGAACATCATATAGTAACTGTGTTAGTAACATCAAAGATTGGATAAGAACATCGTATAGTAACTGTGTTAGTAACATCAAAGATTGATAGGAAAATCGTATAGTAACTGTGTTAGTAACATCAAAGATTGGATAGGAACATCGTATAGTAACTGTGTTAGTAACATCAAAGATTGATAAGAACATCGTATAGTAACTGTGTTAGTAACATCAAAGATTGGATAAGAACATCGTATAGTAACTGTGTTAGTAACATCAAAGATTGGATAAGAACATCGTATAGTAACTGTGTTAGTAACATCAAAGATTGGATAGGAACATCATATAGTAACTGTGTTAGTAACATCAAAGATTGATAAGAACATCGTATAGTATGTGTTAGTAACATCAAAGATTGGATATATAGTAACTGTGTTAGTAACATCAAAGATTGGATAAGAACTGTGTTAGTAACATCAAAGATTGGATAAGAACATCGTATAGTAACTGTGTTAGTAACATCAAAGATTGGATAGGAAAATCGTATAGTAACTGTGTTAGTAACATCAAAGATTGATAAGAACATCGTATAGTAACTGTGTTAGTAACATCAAAGATTGGATAAGAACATCGTATAGTAACTGTGTTAGTAACATCAAAGATTGGATAAGAACATCGTATAGTAACTGTGTTAGTAACATCAAAGATTGGATAAGAACATCATATAGTAACTGTGTTAGTAACATCAAAGATTGGATAGGAAAATCGTATAGTAACTGTGTTAGTAACATCAAAGATTGGATAGGAAAATCATCGTAACTGTGTTAGTAACTGTGTTAGTAACATCAAAGATTGGATAAGAACATCATATAGTAACTGTGTTAGTAACATCAAAGATTGGATAAGAACATCATATAGTAACTGTGTTAGTAACATCAAAGATTGGATAAGAACATCATATAGTAACTGTGTTAGTAACATCAAAGATTGGATAAGAACATCATATAGTAACTGTGTTAGTAACATCAAAGATTGGATAAGAACATCGATAGTAACTGTGTTAGTAACATCAAAGATTGGATAGGAGTAACATCAAAGATATAGTAACTGTGTTAGTAACATCAAAGATTGGATAAGAACATCATATGGTAACTGTGTTAGTAACATCAAAGATTGGATAAGAACATCATATAGTAACTGTGTTAGTAACATCAAAGATTGGATAGGAACATCATATAGTAACTGTGTTAGTAACATCAAAGATTGGATAAGAACATCGTATGGTAACTGTGTTAGTAACATCAAAGATTGGATAAGAACATCGTATAGTAACTGTGTTAGTAACATCAAAGATTGGATAGGAAAATCGTATAGTAACTGTGTTAGTAACATCAAAGATTGGATAAGAACATCGTATAGTAACTGTGTTAGTAACATCAAAGATTGGATAAGAACATCATATAGTAACTGTGTTAGTAACATCAAAGATTGGATAAGAACATCGTATAGTAACTGTGTTAGTAACATCAAAGATTGGATAAGAACATCATATAGTAACTGTGTTAGTAACATCAAAGATTGGATAAGAACATCATATAGTAACTGTGTTAGTAACATCAAAGATTGGATAAGAACATCATATAGTAACTGTGTTAGTAACATCAAAGATTGGATAAGAACATCGTATAGTAACTGTGTTAGTAACATCAAAGATTGGATAGGAAAATCGTATAGTAACTGTGTTAGTAACATCAAAGATTGGATAAGAACGTCATATAGTAACTGTGTTAGTAACATCAAAGATTGGATAGGAAAATCATATAGTAACTGTGTTAGTAACATCAAAGATTGATAAGAACATCGTATAGTAACTGTGTTAGTAACATCAAAGATTGGATAAGAACGTCATGTAGTAACTGTGTTATTAGCATCAAAGATTGGATAGGAAAATCGTATGGTAACTGTGTTAGTAACATCAAAGATTGGATAGGAACATCATATAGTAACTGTGTTAGTATCATCAAAGATTGGATAGGAAAATCGTATAGGTAACTGTGTTAGTAACATCAAAGATTGGATAAGAACATCATATAGTAACTGTGTTAGTAACATCAAAGATTGGATAAGAACATCATATAGTAACTGTGTTAGTAACATCAAAGATTGGATAAGAACATCGTATAGTAACTGTGTTAGTAACATCAAAGATTGGATAAGAACATCATATAGTAACTGTGTTAGTAACATCAAAGATTGGATAGGAAACATCGTATAGTAACTGTGTTAGTAACATCAAAGATTGGATAAGAACATCGTATAGTAACTGTGTTAGTAACATCAAAGATTGGATAGGAACATCATATAGTAACTGTGTTAGTAACATCAAAGATTGGATAGGAACATCGTATAGTAACTGTGTTAGTAACATCAAAGATTGGATAAGAACATCATATAGTAACTGTGTTAGTAACATCAAAGATTGGATAGGAACATCGTATAGTAACTGTGTTAGTAACATCAAAGATTGGATAAGAACATCGTATAGTAACTGTGTTAGTAACATCAAAGATTGGATAAGAACATCATATAGTAACTGTGTTAGTAACATCAAAGATTGGATAAAACATCGTATAGTAACTGTGTTAAACATCAAAGATTGGATAAGAACATCATATAGTGTGTTAGTAACATCAAAGATTGGATAAGAACATCATATAGTAACTGTGTTAGTAACATCAAAGATGGATAAGAACATCGTATAGTAACTGTGTTAGTAACATCAAAGATTGGATAGGAACATCGTATAGTAACTGTGTTAGTAACATCAAAGATTGGATAAGAACATCATATAGTAACTGTGTTAGTAACATCAAAGATTGGATAAGAACATCATATAGTAACTGTGTTAGTAACATCAAAGATTGGATAGGAAAATCGTATAGTAACTGTGTTAGTTCAAAGATTGGATAGTAACATCAAAGAATAGGATCGTATAGTAACTGTGTTAGTAACATCAAAGATTGGATAAGAACATCGTATAGTAACTGTGTTAGTAACATCAAAGATTGGATAGGAAAATCGTATAGTAACTGTGTTAGTAACATCAAAGATTGGATAAGAACATCGTATAGTAACTGTGTTAGTAACATCAAAGATTGGATAAGAACATCGTATAGTAACTGTGTTAGTAACATCAAAGATTGGATAGGAACATCGTATAGTAACTGTGTTAGTAACATCAAAGATTGGATAAGAACATCATATAGTAACTGTGTTAGTAACATCAAAGATTGGATAAGAACATCATATAGTAACTGTGTTAGTAACATCAAAGATTGGATAGGAACATCGTATAGTAACTGTGTTAGTAACATCAAAGATTGGATAAGAACATCATATAGTAACTGTGTTAGTAACATCAAAGATTGGATAAGAACATCATATAGTAACTGTGTTAGTAACATCAAAGATTGGTATAGTAACATCAAAGAACATCGTATAGTAACTGTGTTAGTAACATCAAAGATTGGATAAGAACATCGTATAGTAACTGTGTTAGTAACATCAAAGATTGGATAAGAACATCGTATAGTAACTGTGTTAGTAACATCAAAGATTGGATAGGAACATCGTATAGTAACTGTGTTAGTAACATCAAAGATTGGATAAGAACATCGTATAGTAACTGTGTTAGTAACATCAAAGATTGGATAAGAACATCGTATAGTAACTGTGTTAGTAACATCAAAGATTGGATAGGAAAATCGTATAGTAACTGTGTTAGTAACATCAAAGATTGGATAGAACATCGTATAGTAACTGTGTTAGTAACATCAAAGATTGGATAGGTAACTGTGTTAGTAACATCAAAGATTGGATAGGAACATCGTATAGTAACTGTGTTAGTAACATCAAAGATTGGATAAGAACATCATATAGTAACTGTGTTAGTAACATCAAAGATTGGATAAAAATCATATAGTAACTGTGTTATATAGATAACTGTCATATTAGTAACATCAAAGATTGGATAGGAACATCATATAGTAACTGTGTTAGTAACATCAAAGATTGGATAAGAACATCATATAGTAACTGTGTTAGTAACATCAAAGATTGGATAAGAACATCATATAGTAACTGTGTTAGTAACATCAAAGATTGGATAAGAACATCGTATAGTAACTGTGTTAGTAACATCAAAGATTGGATAGGAAAATCGTATAGTAACTGTGTTAGTAACATCAAAGATTGGATAAGAACATCGTATAGTAACTGTGTTAGTAACATCAAAGATTGGATAAGAACATCGTATAGTAACTGTGTTAGTAACATCAAAGATTGGATAGGAACATCATATAGTAACTGTGTTAGTAACATCAAAGATTGGATAAGAACATCGTATAGTAACTGTGTTAGTAACATCAAAGATTGGATAAGAACATCATATAGTAACTGTGTTAGTAACATCAAAGATTGGATAGGAACATCGTATAGTAACTGTGTTAGTAACATCAAAGATTGGATAAGAACATCATATAGTAACTGTGTTAGTAACATCAAAGATTGGATAAGAACATCATATAGTAACTGTGTTAGTAACATCAAAGATTGGATAAGAACATCATATAGTAACTGTGTTAGTAACATCAAAGATTGGATAAGAACATCGTATAGTAACTGTGTTAGTAACATCAAAGATTGGATAAGAACATCATATAGTAACTGTGTTAGTAACATCAAAGATTGGATAGGAAAATCGTATAGTAACTGTGTTAGTAACATCAAAGATTGGATAAGAACATCGTATGGTAACTGTGTTAGTAACATCAAAGATTGGATAAGAACATCATATAGTAACTGTGTTAGTAACATCAAAGATTGGATAGGAACATCGTATAGTAACTGTGTTAGTAACATCAAAGATTGGATAAGAACATCGTATAGTAACTGTGTTAGTAACATCAAAGATTGGATAGGAACATCATATAGTAACTGTGTTAGTAACATCAAAGATTGATAGGAACATCATATAGTAACTGTGTTAGTAACATCAAAGATTGGATAAGAACATCATATAGTAACTGTGTTAGTAACATCAAAGATTGGATAAGAACATCATATAGTAACTGTGTTAGTAACATCAAAGATTGGATAAGAACATCGTATAGTAACTGTGTTAGTAACATCAAAGATTGGATAGGAACATCGTATAGTAACTGTGTTAGTAACATCAAAGATTGGATAAGAACATCGTATAGTAACTGTGTTAGTAACATCAAAGATTGGATAAGAACATCATATAGTAACTGTGTTAGTAACATCAAAGATTGGATAGGAACATCGTATAGTAACTGTGTTAGTAACATCAAAGATTGGATAAGAACATCGTATAGTAACTGTGTTAGTAACATCAAAGATTGGATAAGAACATCATATAGTAACTGTGTTAGTAACATCAAAGATTGGATAGGAAAATCGTATAGTAACTGTGTTAGTAACATCAAAGATTGATAGGAAAATCGTATAGTAACTGTGTTAGTAACATCAAAGATTGGATAGGAACATCGTATAGTAACTGTGTTAGTAACATCAAAGATTGGATAAGAACATCGTATAGTAACTGTGTTAGTAACATCAAAGATTGGATAAGAACATCATATAGTAACTGTGTTAGTAACATCAAAGATTGGATAGGAACATCGTATAGTAACTGTGTTAGTAACATCAAAGATTGGATAAGAACATCGTATAGTAACTGTGTTAGTAACATCAAAGATTGGATAAGAACGTCATATAGTAACTGTGTTAGTAACATCAAAGATTGGATAGGAACATCATATAGTAACTGTGTTAGTAACATCAAAGATTGGATAAGAACATCATATAGTAACTGTGTTAGTAACATCAAAGATTGGATAAGAACATCGTATAGTAACTGTGTTAGTAACATCAAAGATTGGATAAGAACATCGTATAGTAACTGTGTTAGTAACATCAAAGATTGGATAAGAACATCGTATAGTAACTGTGTTAGTAACATCAAAGATTGGATAGGAAAATCGTATGGTAACTGTGTTAGTAACATCAAAGATTGGATAAGAACATCGTATAGTAACTGTGTTAGTAACATCAAAGATGTTGTGTTAGTAACATCAAAGATTGGATAGGAAAATCGTATAGTAACTGTGTTAGTAACATCAAAGATTGGATAAGAACATCATATAGTAACTGTGTTAGTAACATCAAAGATTGGATAGGAACATCATATAGTAACTGTGTTAGTAACATCAAAGATTGGATAAGAACATCATATAGTAACTGTGTTAGTAACATCAAAGATTGGATAAGAACATCGTATAGTAACTGTGTTAGTAACATCAAAGATTGGATAGGAACATCGTATAGTAACTGTGTTAGTAACATCAAAGATTGGATAAGAACATCATATAGTAACTGTGTTAGTAACATCAAAGATTGGATAAGAACATCGTATAGTAACTGTGTTAGTAACATCAAAGATTGGATAAGAACATCATATAGTAACTGTGTTAGTAACATCAAAGATTGGATAAGAACATCGTATAGTAACTGTGTTAGTAACATCAAAGATTGGATAGGAACATCGTATAGTAACTGTGTTAGTAACATCAAAGATTGGATAAGAACATCATATAGTAACTGTGTTAGTAACATCAAAGATTGGATAAGAACATCGTATAGTAACTGTGTTAGTAACATCAAAGATTGGATAAGAACATCGTATAGTAACTGTGTTAGTAACATCAAAGATTGGATAAGAACATCATATAGTAACTGTGTTAGTAACATCAAAGATTGGATAAGAACATCGTATAGTAACTGTGTTAGTAACATCAAAGATTGGATAGGAAAATCGTATGGTAACTGTGTTAGTAACATCAAAGATTGGATAAGAACATCGTATAGTAACTGTGTTAGTAACATCAAAGATTGGATAGGAACATCATATAGTAACTGTGTTAGTAACATCAAAGATTGGATAAAGGAACATCATATAGTAACTGTGTTAGTAACATCAAAGATTGGATAAGAACATCATATAGTAACTGTGTTAGTAACATCAAAGATTGGATAAGAACATCGTATAGTAACTGTGTTAGTAACATCAAAGATTGGATAAGAACATCAAAAGATTGGATAGGAACATCATATAGTAACTGTGTTAGTAACATCAAAGATTGGATAAGAACATCATAAGTAATCATCAAAGATATAGAACATCGTATGGTAACTGTGTTAGTAACATCAAAGATTGGATAAGAACATCATATAGTAACTGTGTTAGTAACATCAAAGATTGGATAAGAACATCATATAGTAACTGTGTTAGTAACATCAAAGATTGGATAAGAACATCATATAGTAACTGTGTTAGTAACATCAAAGATTGTAAGAACATCATATAGTAACTGTGTTAGTAACATCAAAGATTGGATAAGAACATCGTATAGTAACTGTGTTAGTAACATCAAAGATTGGATAAGAACATCGTATAGTAACTGTGTTAGTAACATCAAAGATTGGATAAGAACATCATATAGTAACTGTGTTAGTAACATCAAAGATTGGATAGGAAAATCGTATAGTAACTGTGTTAGTAACATCAAAGATTGGATAAGAACATCGTATAGTAACTGTGTTAGTAACATCAAAGATTGGATAGGAACATCGTATAGTAACTGTGTTAGTAACATCAAAGATTGGATAAGAACATCATATAGTAACTGTGTTAGTAACATCAAAGATTGGATATGGTAACTGTGTTAGTAACATCAAAGATTGGATAGTAACATCATATAGTAACTGTTTAGTAACATCAAAGATTGGATAGATTGAAAATCGTATAGTAACTGTGTTAGTAACATCAAAGATTGGATAAGAACATCGTATAGTAACTGTGTTAGTAACATCAAAGATTGGATAGGAACATCGTATAGTAACTGTGTTAGTAACATCAAAGATTGGATAAGAACATCGTATAGTAACTGTGTTAGTAACATCAAAGATTGGATAAGAACATCATATAGTAACTGTGTTAGTAACATCAAAGATTGGATAAGAACATCATATAGTAACTGTGTTAGTAACATCAAAGATTGGATAAGAACATCATATAGTAACTGTGTTAGTAACATCAAAGATTGGATAGGAAAATCGTATAGTAACTGTGTTAGTAACATCAAAGATTGGATAAGAACATCGTATAGTAACTGTGTTAGTAACATCAAAGATTGGATAGGAACATCATATAGTAACTGTGTTAGTAACATCAAAGATTGGATAAGAACATCATATAGTAACTGTGTTAGTAACATCAAAGATTGGATAAGAACATCATATAGTAACTGTGTTAGTAACATCAAAGATTGGATAAGAACATCATATAGTAACTGTGTTAGTAACATCAAAGATTGGATAAGAACATCGTATAGTAACTGTGTTAGTAACATCAAAGATTGGATAAGAACATCATATAGTAACTGTGTTAGTAACATCAAAGATTGGATAGGAAAATCGTATAGTAACTGTGTTAGTAACATCAAAGATTGGATAAGAACATCGTATAGTAACTGTGTTAGTAACATCAAAGATTGGATAGGAAAATCGTATAGTAACTGTGTTAGTAACATCAAAGATTGGATAGGAACATCGTATAGTAACTGTGTTAGTAACATCAAAGATTGGATAAGAACATCATATAGTAACTGTGTTAGTAACATCAAAGATTGGATAGGAACATCGTATAGTAACTGTGTTAGTAACATCAAAGATTGGATAAGAACATCGTATGGTAACTGTGTTAGTAACATCAAAGATTGGATAGGAACATCATATAGTAACTGTGTTAGTAACATCAAAGATTGGATAAGAACATCGTATAGTAACTGTGTTAGTAACATCAAAGATTGGATAAGAACATCATATAGTAACTGTGTTAGTAACATCAAAGATTGGATAAGAACATCATATAGTAACTGTGTTAGTAACATCAAAGATTGGATAGGAACATCATATAGTAACTGTGTTAGTAACATCAAAGATTGGATAAGAACATCGTATAGTAACTGTGTTAGTAACATCAAAGATTGGATAAGAACATCGTATAGTAACTGTGTTAGTAACATCAAAGATTGGATAAGAACATCGTATAGTAACTGTGTTAGTAACATCAAAGATTGGATAGGAACATCGTATAGTAACTGTGTTAGTAACATCAAAGATTGATAAGAACATCGTATAGTAACTGTGTTAGTAACATCAAAGATTGGATAGGAAAATCGTATAGTAACTGTGTTAGTAACATCAAAGATTGGATAAGAACATCATATAGTAACTGTGTTAGTAACATCAAAGATTGGATAAGAACATCATATAGTAACTGTGTTAGTAACATCAAAGATTGGATAAGAACATCGTATAGTAACTGTGTTAGTAACATCAAAGATTGGATAAGAACATCATATAGTAACTGTGTTAGTAACATCAAAGATTGGATAAGAACATCGTATAGTAACTGTGTTAGTAACATCAAAGATTGGATAAGAACATCGTATAGTAACTGTGTTAGTAACATCAAAGATTGGATAAGAACATCGTATAGTAACTGTGTTAGTAACATCAAAGATTGGATAGGAACATCATATAGTAACTGTGTTAGTAACATCAAAGATTGGATAGAAACATCATATAGTAACTGTGTTAGTAACATCAAAGATTGGATAAGAACATCATATAGTAACTGTGTTAGTAACATCAAAGATTGGATAGGAACATCGTATAGTAACTGTGTTAGTAACATCAAAGATTGGATAGGAACATCGTATAGTAACTGTGTTAGTAACATCAAAGATTGGATAGGAACATCATATAGTAACTGTGTTAGTAACATCAAAGATTGGATAGGAACATCGTATAGTAACTGTGTTAGTAACATCAAAGATTGGATAAGAACATCGTATAGTAACTGTGTTAGTAACATCAAAGATTGGATAAGAACATCATATAGTAACTGTGTTAGTAACATCAAAGATTGGATAAGAACATCGTATAGTAACTGTGTTAGTAACATCAAAGATTGGATAAGAACATCGTATAGTAACTGTGTTAGTAACATCAAAGATTGATAAGAACATCGTATAGTAACTGTGTTAGTAACATCAAAGATTGGATAAGAACATCTATAGTAACTGTGTTAGTAACATCAAAGATTGGATAGGAAACATCATATAGTAACTGTGTTAGTAACATCAAAGATTGGATAAGAACATCGTATAGTAACTGTGTTAGTAACATCAAAGATTGGATAGGAACATCGTATAGTAACTGTGTTAGTAACATCAAAGATTGGATAGGAACATCGTATAGTAACTGTGTTAGTAACATCAAAGATTGGATAGGAACATCGTATAGTAACTGTGTTAGTAACATCAAAGATTGGATAAGAACATCATATAGTAACTGTGTTAGTAACATCAAAGATTGGATAAGAACATCATATAGTAACTGTGTTAGTAACATCAAAGATTGGATAGGAACATCATATAGTAACTGTGTTAGTAACATCAAAGATTGGATAAGAACATCATATAGTAACTGTGTTAGTAACATCAAAGATTGGATAAGAACATCGTATAGTAACTGTGTTAGTAACATCAAAGATTGGATAAGAACATCATATAGTAACTGTGTTAGTAACATCAAAGATTGGATAAGAACATCGTATAGTAACTGTGTTAGTAACATCAAAGATTGGATAAGAACATCGTATAGTAACTGTGTTAGTAACATCAAAGATTGGATAAGAACATCGTATAGTAACTGTGTTAGTAACATCAAAGATTGGATAAGAACATCGTATAGTAACTGTGTTAGTAACATCAAAGATTGGATAAGAACATCATATAGTAACTGTGTTAGTAACATCAAAGATTGGATAAGAACATCGAACTGTGTTAGTAACATCAAAGATTGGATAAGAACATCATATAGTAACTGTGTTAGTAACATCAAAGATTGGATAAGAACATCGTATAGTAACTGTGTTAGTAACATCAAAGATTGGATAGGAACATCATATAGTAACTGTGTTAGTAACATCAAAGATTGGATAAGAACATCATATAGTAACTGTGTTAGTAACATCAAAGATTGGATAAGAACATCATATAGTAACTGTGTTAGTAACATCAAAGATTGGATAAGTAACTGTGTTAGTCATCAAAGATATAGTAACTGTGTTAGTAACATCAAAGATTGGATAGGAAAATCGTATAGTAACTGTGTTAGTAACATCAAAGATTGGATAAGAACATCGTATAGTAACTGTGTTAGTAACATCAAAGATTGGATAAGAACATCATATAGTAACTGTGTTAGTAACATCAAAGATTGGATAAGAACATCATAAGTAACTGTGTTAGTAACATCAAAGATTGATAAGAACATCGTATAGTAACTGTGTTAGTAACATCAAAGATTGGATAAGAACATCGTATAGTAACTGTGTTAGTAACATCAAAGATTGGATAGGAAAATCGTATAGTAACTGTGTTAGTAACATCAAAGATTGGATAGGAACATCGTATAGTAACTGTGTTAGTAACATCAAAGATTGGATAGGAACATCATATAGTAACTGTGTTAGTAACATCAAAGATTGGATAAGAACATCATATAGTAACTGTGTTAGTAACATCAAAGATTGGATAAGAACATCATATAGTAACTGTGTTAGTAACATCAAAGATTGGATAGGAACATCATATAGTAACTGTGTTAGTAACATCAAAGATTGGATAAGAACATCGTATAGTAACTGTGTTAGTAACATCAAAGATTGGATAGGAACATCGTATAGTAACTGTGTTAGTAACATCAAAGATTGGATAGGAACATCATATAGTAACTGTGTTAGTAACATCAAAGATTGATAAGAACATCATATAGTAACTGTGTTAGTAACATCAAAGATTGGATAAGAACATCATATAGTAACTGTGTTAGTAACATCAAAGATTGGATAAGAACATCGTATAGTAACTGTGTTAGTAACATCAAAGATTGGATAAGAACATCGTATAGTAACTGTGTTAGTAACATCAAAGATTGGATAAGAACATCGTATAGTAACTGTGTTAGTAACATCAAAGATTGGATAAGAACATCATATAGTAACTGTGTTAGTAACATCAAAGATTGGATATCAAAGATATAGGTGTTAAACATCAAAGTATAGTAACTGTGTTAGTAACATCAAAGATTGGATAAGAACATCATATAGTAACTGTGTTAGTAACATCAAAGATTGGATAGAACTGTGTTAGTAACATCAAAGATTGGAACATCATATAGTAACTGTGTTAGTAACATCAAAGATTGGATAGGAACATCATATAGTAACTGTGTTAGTAACATCAAAGATTGGATAGGAAAATCGTATAGTAACTGTGTTAGTAACATCAAAGATTGGATAAGAACATCGTATAGTAACTGTGTTAGTAACATCAAAGATTGGATAAGAACATCGTATAGTAACTGTGTTAGTAACATCAAAGATTGGATAGGAAAATCGTATAGTAACTGTGTTAGTAACATCAAAGATTGGATAGGAACATCGTATAGTAACTGTGTTAGTAACATCAAAGATTGGATAAGAACATCATATAGTAACTGTGTTAGTAACATCAAAGATTGGATAAGAACATCATATAGTAACTGTGTTAGTAACATCAAAGATTGGATAGGAAAATCGTATGGTAACTGTGTTAGTAACATCAAAGATTGGATAGGAAAATCGTATGGTAACTGTGTTAGTAACATCAAAGATTGGATAAGAACATCGTATAGTAACTGTGTTAGTAACATCAAAGATTGGATAGGAAAATCGTATAGTAACTGTGTTAGTAACATCAAAGATTGGATAAGAACTGTGTTAGTAACATCAAAGATATAGTAACTGTGTTAGTAACATCAAAGATTGGATAGGAAAATCGTATAGTAACTGTGTTAGTAACATCAAAGATTGGATAAGAACATCATATAGTAACTGTGTTAGTAACATCAAAGATTGGATAGTAACATCAAAGAATAAGAACATCGTATAGTAACTGTGTTAGTAACATCAAAGATTGGATAGGAACATCATATAGTAACTGTGTTAGTAACATCAAAGATTGGATAGGAACATCATATAGTAACTGTGTTAGTAACATCAAAGATTGGATAAGAACATCATATAGTAACTGTGTTAGTAACATCAAAGATTGGATAAGAACATCATATAGTAACTGTGTTAGTAACATCAAAGATTGGATAGGAAAGTATCAAAGATATAGGAAAATCGTAACTGTGTTAGTAACATCAAAGATTGGATAAGAACATCGTATAGTAACTGTGTTAGTAACATCAAAGATTGATAAGAACATCGTATAGTAACTGTGTTAGTAACATCAAAGATTGGATAAGAACATCATATAGTAAATGTGTTAGTAACATCAAAGATTGGATAGGAAAATCGTATAGTAACTGTGTTAGTAACATCAAAGATTGGATAAGAACGTCATGTAGTAACTGTGTTAGTAACATCAAAGATTGGATAGGAACATCGTATAGTAACTGTGTTAGTAACATCAAAGATTGGATAGGAACATCGTATGGTAACTGTGTTAGTAACATCAAAGATTGGATAGGAACATCGTATGTAACTGTGTTAGTAACATCAAAGATTGGATAAGAACATCATATAGTAACTGTGTTAGTAACATCAAAGATTGGATAGGAAACAGTAACATCAAAGATTGGATAGTCTGTGTTAGTAACATCAAAGATTGGATACTGTAACTGTTAGTAACATCAAAGATTGGATAAGAACATCGTATAGTAACTGTGTTAGTAACATCAAAGATTGGATAAGAACATCATATAGTAACTGTGTTAGTAACATCAAAGATTGGATAAGAACATCATATAGTAACTGTGTTAGTAGCATCAAAGATTGGATAGGAAAATCGTATGGTAACTGTGTTAGTAACATCAAAGATTGGATAGGAACATCATATAGTAACTGTGTTAGTAACATCAAAGATTGGATAAGAACATCGTATAGTAACTGTGTTAGTAACATCAAAGATTGGATAAGAACATCATATAGTAACTGTGTTAGTAACATCAAAGATTGGATAGGAACATCGTATAGTAACTGTGTTAATAACATCAAAGATTGGATAGGAACATCGTATAGTAACTGTGTTAGTAACATCAAAGATTGGATAGGAAAATCGTATGGTAACTGTGTTAGTAACATCAAAGATTGGATAAGAACATCGTATAGTAACTGTGTTAGTAACATCAAAGATTGGATAGGAAAATCGTATAGTAACTGTGTTAGTAACATCAAAGATTGGATAAGAACATCGTATAGTAACTGTGTTAGTAACATCAAAGATTGGATAAGAACGTCATATAGTAACTGTGTTAGTAGCATCAAAGATTGGATAGGAAAATCGTATGGTAACTGTGTTAGTAACATCAAAGATTGGATAGGAAAATCGTATGGTAACTGTGTTAGTAACATCAAAGATTGGATAAGAACATCGTATAGTAACTGTGTTAGTAACATCAAAGATTGGATAAGAACATCATATAGTAACTGTGTTAGTAACATCAAAGATTGGATAGGAACATCGTATAGTAACTGTGTTAGTAACATCAAAGATTGGATAAGAACATCGTATAGTAACTGTGTTAGTAACATCAAAGATTGGATAGGAAAATCGTATGGTAACTGTGTTAGTAACATCAAAGATTGGATAAGAACATCGTATGGTAACTGTGTTAGTAACATCAAAGATTGGATAGGAACATCATATAGTAACTGTGTTAGTAACATCAAAGATTGGATAGGAACATCATATAGTAACTGTGTTAGTAACATCAAAGATTGGATAGGAACATCATATAGTAACGGTGTTAGTAGCATCAAAGATTGGATAGGAAAATCGTATAGTAACTGTGTTAGTAACATCAAAGATTGGATAGGAACATCATATAGTAACTGTGTTAGTAACATCAAAGATTGGATAGGAACATCGTATAGTAACTGTGTTAGTAACATCAAAGATTGGATAAGAACATCGTATAGTAACTGTGTTAGTAACATCAAAGATTGGATAAGAACATCGTATAGTAACTGTGTTAGTAACATCAAAGATTGGATAAGAACATCATATAGTAACTGTGTTAGTAACATCAAAGATTGGATAAGAACATCGTATAGTAACTGTGTTAGTAACATCAAAGATTGGATAGGAAAATCGTATGGTAACTGTGTTAGTAACATCAAAGATTGATAGGAAAATCGTATAGTAACTGTGTTAGTAACATCAAAGATTGGATAGGAAAATCGTATGGTAACTGTGTTAGTAACATCAAAGATTGGATAGGAACGTCATATAGTAACTGTGTTAGTAACATCAAAGATTGGATAGGAAAATCGTATGGTAACTGTGTTAGTAACATCAAAGATTGGATAGGAAAATCGTATGGTAACTGTGTTAGTAACATCAAAGATTGGATAGGAACATCATATAGTAACTGTGTTAGTAACATCAAAGATTGGATAGGAACATCTTATAGTAACTGTGTTAGTAACATCAAAGATTGGATAGGAACATCATATAGTAACTGTGTTAGTAACATCAAAGATTGGATAAGAACATCATATAGTAACTGTGTTAGTAACATCAAAGATTGGATAAGAACATCGTATAGTAACTGTGTTAGTAACATCAAAGATTGGATAAGAACATCATATAGTAACTGTGTTAGTAACATCAAAGATTGATAAGAACATCATATAGTAACTGTGTTAGTAACATCAAAGATTGGATAAGAACAATCGTATAGTAACTGTGTTAGTAACATCAAAGATTGGATAGGAAAATCGTATGGTAACTGTGTTAGTAACATCAAAGATTGATAGGAAAATCGTATAGTAACTGTGTTAGTAACATCAAAGTTGGATAGGAAAATCGTATAGTAACAGTAACATCAAAGATTGGATAAGAACATCGTATAGTAACTGTGTTAGTAACATCAAAGATTGGATAGGAAAATCGTATAGTAACTGTGTTAGTAACATCAAAGATTGGATAGGAACATCGTATAGTAACTGTGTTAGTAACATCAAAGATTGGATAGGAAAATCGTATAGTAACTGTGTTAGTAACATCAAAGATTGGATAAGAACGTCATGTAGTAACTGTGTTAGTAGCATCAAAGATTGGATAGGAAAATCGTATGGTAACTGTGTTAGTAACATCAAAGATTGGATAGGAAAATCGTATAGTAACTGTGTTAGTAACATCAAAGATTGGATAAGAACATCGTATAGTAACTGTGTTAGTAACATCAAAGATTGGATAAGAACATCGTATAGTAACTGTGTTAGTAACATCAAAGATTGGATAAGAACATCAAAGATATAGTCGTATGGTAACTGTGTTAGTAACATCAAAGATTGGATAGGAAAATCGTATGGTAACTGTGTTAGTAACATCAAAGATTGGATAGGAAAATCGTATGGTAACTGTGTTAGTAACATCAAAGATTGGATAGGAAAATCGTATGGTAACTGTGTTAGTAACATCAAAGATTGGATAAGAACATCCTATGGTAACTGTGTTAGTAACATCAAAGATTGGATAGGAACATCATATAGTAACTGTGTTAGTAACATCAAAGATTGGATAAGAACATCATATAGTAACTGTGTTAGTAACATCAAAGATTGGATAAGAACATCATATAGTAACTGTGTTAGTAACATCAAAGATTGGATAAGAACATCGTATAGTAACTGTGTTAGTAACATCAAAGATTGGATAAGAACATCGTATAGTAACTGTGTTAGTAACATCAAAGATTGGATAAGAACGTCATATAGTAACTGTGTTAGTAACATCAAAGATTGGATAGGAAAATCGTATGGTAACTGTGT
The DNA here is from genome assembly GCF_004210375.1 of Tachypleus tridentatus. Classification (NCBI taxonomy): domain Eukaryota; kingdom Metazoa; phylum Arthropoda; class Merostomata; order Xiphosura; family Limulidae; genus Tachypleus; species Tachypleus tridentatus. The sequence goes on from NC_134825.1 coordinate 114,988,846, forward strand.
TAGTAACATCAAAGATTGGATAGGAAAATCGTATGGTAACTGTGTTAGTAACATCAAAGATTGGATAGGAAAATCGTATGGTAACTGTGTTAGTAACATCAAAGATTGGATAAGAACATCGTATAGTAACTGTGTTAGTAACATCAAAGATTGGATAGGAAAATCGTATGGTAACTGTGTTAGTAACATCAAAGATTGGATAGGAACATCGTATAGTAACTGTGTTAGTAACATCAAAGATTGGATAAGAACATCATATAGTAACTGTGTTAGTAACATCAAAGATTGGATAAGAACATCATATAGTAACTGTGTTAGTAACATCAAAGATTGGATAAGAACATCGTATAGTAACTGTGTTAGTAACATCAAAGATTGGATAAGAACATCGTATAGTAACTGTGTTAGTAACATCAAAGATTGGATAAGAACGTCATATAGTAACTGTGTTAGTAACATCAAAGATTGGATAGGAAAATCGTATGGTAACTGTGTTAGTAACATCAAAGATTGGATAAGAAAATCGTATGGTAACTGTGTTAGTAACATCAAAGATTGGATAGGAAAATCGTATGGTAACTGTGTTAGTAACATCAAAGATTGGATAAGAACATCGTATAGTAACTGTGTTAGTAACATCAAAGATTGGATAAGAACATCATATAGTAACTGTGTTAGTAACATCAAAGATTGGATAGGAAAATCGTATGGTAACTGTGTTAGTAACATCAAAGATTGGATAGGAAAATCGTATGGTAACTGTGTTAGTAACATCAAAGATTGGATAGGAAAATCGTATGGTAACTGTGTTAGTAACATCAAAGATTGGATAAGAACATCGTATGGTAACTGTGTTAGTAACATCAAAGATTGGATAGGAACATCATATAGTAACTGTGTTAGTAACATCAAAGATTGGATAGGAACATCATATAGTAACTGTGTTAGTAACATCAAAGATTGGATAGGAACATCATATAGTAACTGTGTTAGTAACATCAAAGATTGGATAGGAACATCATATAGTAACTGTGTTAGTAACATCAAAGATTGGATAGGAACATCATATAGTAACTGTGTTAGTAACATCAAAGATTGGATAAGAACATCGTATAGTAACTGTGTTAGTAACATCAAAGATTGGATAAGAACATCGTATAGTAACTGTGTTAGTAACATCAAAGATTGGATAAGAACATCATATAGTAACTGTGTTAGTAACATCAAAGATTGGATAAGAACGTCATATAGTAACTGTGTTAGTAACATCAAAGATTGGATAGGAAAATCGTATGGTAACTGTGTTAGTAACATCAAAGATTGGATAGGAAAATCGTATGGTAACTGTGTTAGTAACATCAAAGATTGGATAAGAACATCGTATAGTAACTGTGTTAGTAACATCAAAGATTGGATAAGAACGTCATATAGTAACTGTGTTAGTAACATCAAAGATTGGATAGGAAAATCGTATGGTAACTGTGTTAGTAACATCAAAGATTGGATAGGAAAATCGTATGGTAACTGTGTTAGTAACATCAAAGATTGGATAGGAAAATCGTATGGTAACTGTGTTAGTAACATCAAAGATTGGATAAGAACATCGTATAGTAACTGTGTTAGTAACATCAAAGATTGGATAAGAACGTCATATAGTAACTGTGTTAGTAACATGAAAGATTGGATAGGAAAATCGTATGGTAACTGTGTTAGTAACATGAAAGATTGGATAGGAAAGTCGTATGGTAACTGTGTTAGTAACATCAAAGATTGGATAAGAACATCGTATAGTAACTGTGTTAGTAACATCAAAGATTGGATAAGAACGTCATATAGTAACTGTGTTAGTAACATCAAAGATTGGATAGGAAAATCGTATGGTAACTGTGTTAGTAACATCAAAGATTGGATAGGAAAATCGTATGGTAACTGTGTTAGTAACATCAAAGATTGGATAGGAAAATCGTATGGTAACTGTGTTAGTAACATCAAAGATTGGATAAGAACATCGTATGGTAACTGTGTTAGTAACATCAAAGATTGGTAGGAACGTCATATAGTAATTGTGTTAGTAACATCAAAGATTGGTAGGAACGTCATGTAGTAATTGTGTTAGTAACATCAAAGATTGGTAGGAACGTCATATAGTAATTGTGTTAGTAACATCAAAGATTGGATAGGAAAATCGTATGGTAACTGTGTTAGTAACATCAAAGATTGGTAGGAACGTCATATAGTAATTGTGTTAGTAACATCAAAGATTGGATAGGAAAATCGTATGGTAACTGTGTTAGTAACATCAAAGATTGGATAAGAACATCGTATAGTAACTGTGTTAGTAACATCAAAGATTGGATAAGAACATCGTATAGTAACTGTGTTAGTAACATCAAAGATTGGATAAGAACGTCATATAGTAACTGTGTTAGTAACATCAAAGATTGGATAGGAAAATCGTATGGTAACTGTGTTAGTAACATCAAAGATTGGATAGGAAAATCGTATGGTAACTATGTTAGTAACATCAAAGATTGGATAGGAAAATCGCATGGTAACTGTGTTAGTAACATCAAAGATTGGATAGGAAAATCGTATGGTAACTGTGTTAGTAACATCAAAGATTGGATAGGAAAATCGTATGGTAACTGTGTTAGTAACATCAAAGATTGGATAGGAAAATCGTATGGTAACTGTGTTAGTAACATCAAAGATTGAATAGGAAAATCGCATGGTAACTGTGTTAGTAACATCAAAGATTGGTAGGAACGTCATATAGTAATTGTGTTAGTAACATCAAAGATTGGATAGGAAAATCGTATGGTAACTGTGTTAGTAACATCAAAGATTGGTAGGAACGTCATATAGTAATTGTGTTAGTAACATCAAAGATTGGATAGGAAAATCGTATGGTAACTGTGTTAGTAACATCAAAGATTGGATAAGAACATCATATAGTAACTGTGTTAGTAACATCAAAGATTGGATAAGAACATCGTATAGTAACTGTGTTAGTAACATCAAAGATTGGATAAGAACATCATATAGTAACTGTGTTAGTAACATCAAAGATTGGATAGGAAAATCGTATGGTAACTGTGTTAGTAACATCAAAGATTGGATAAGAACATCGTATAGTAACTGTGTTAGTAACATCAAAGATTGGATAAGAACATCGTATAGTAACTGTGTTAGTAACATCAAAGATTGGATAGGAAAATCGTATGGTAACTGTGTTAGTAACATCAAAGATTGGATAGGAAAATCGTATGGTAACTGTGTTAGTAACATCAAAGATTGGATAGGAAAATCGCATGGTAACTGTGTTAGTAACATCAAAGATTGAATAGGAAAATCGCATGATAACTGTGTTAGTAACATCAAAGATTGGATAGGAAAATCGTATTGTAACTGTGCTAGTGACATCAAAGATTGGATAAGAACATCATATAGTAACTGTGTTAGTAACATCAAAGATTGGATAGGAAAATCGTATGGTAGCTGTGCTAGTGACATCAAAGATTGGATAAGAACGTCATATAGTAACTGTGTTAGTAACATCAAAGATTGGATAGGAAAATCGTGTGGTAACTGTGTTAGTAACATCAAAGATTGGATAGGAAAAATGTATGGTAACTGTGTTAGTAACATCAAAGATTGGATAAGAACATCGTTAGTAACTGTGTTAGTAACATCAAAGATTGGATAAGAACATCGTATAGTAACTGTGTTAGTAACATCAAAGATTGGATAAGAACATCGTATAGTAACTGTGTTAGTAACATCAAAGATTGATAGGAAAATCGTATGGTAACTGTGTTAGTAACATCAAAGATTGGATAGGAAAATCGTATGGTAACTATGTTAGTAACATCAAAGATTGGATAGGAAAATCGCATGGTAACTGTGTTAGTAACATCAAAGATTGGTAAGAACGTCATATGGTAACTGTATTAGTAACATTAAAGATTGGTAAGAACGTCATATAGTAACTGTGTTAGTAACATCAAAGTTTGGTATAAACGTCATATAGTAACTGTGTTAGTAACATCAAAGATTGGATAAGAACATCATATAATAATTGGATTAGTAACATCAAAGATTGGATAAGAACATCGTATAGTAACTGTGTTAGTAACATCAAAGATTGGATAGGAACATCATATAGTAACTGTGTTAGTAACATCAAAGATTGGATAGGAACATCATCTAGTATCTATGTTAGAAAAGGAAAGAAGGGCTCTCCATGTCAGTTCAACCTGCCTCACACAGATGACACGTGAATTAAAATAGAAGTCCAGATTAACAGGTCTTAAAATCAAAAGCGTTCAAATCCCGTTGCCGTTAAAACGCGTTCCGCGCTTTGTAGCCATGGATGTGTTGCAAAAATGACAACCAAAATTGTCCGTTTTTAAAAGTTCAAGCGTTGGCAGATCGTACCCTGAATAATTTGACTTTCTTGACTATAAGTTCTGATGACTAGCTAGCTGCCTTTCTTCTAGTTTCTTAGTTCGAATGATAGCCTTCAGCAATGCGTAAATAGCTCTCGTGAAACTTTGCGCAAAAATGTGGAACAAACTAAATTACTAATATGAATCGAAGGTATTTGTTGTAAGTTGTTAAGGATTGGCAACCAGTTAGCACTACCCTACCACCCACCGCTTTAAGATCGGGGAATCGTTTGTGACATTGCACGGATTCAAACGTGGGTTGTCATCTCTGGAATCCGTGTGTCAATCCGCACCCGAATCAAAGGTAAAGTGGTTTAAAATTATTAATAAAAAATATCTACAACCCTAGGGATCATCCACTTTTGAAGTGGTATCTTATTTCTGTGGCTATAGAGGGAGTTTTTTGGAGGAAAAACAACAAACAACTTTTAATATTCGTAATGTTTACTAAAAGCTTACCAAATTTCTTTAAGGTACACTTGATTAATTTAGACTTAATATTAAGTGTAGTTTCATGTTTTTACAAGGTTGATCAATTAAACTGAATGTTTGACATGGGGTTAATCGGGGAGCTATTATCCAGTACCCTATGAATGTGTCCCACAGTGAAACTCTGTTAACTAGAAAGGCTCAGTAAATTCAATGATCAGATTGGATCTCACCATCTGGAGAGGCAACCCTTCTATATTTACGTGGTGTTGGCTTAAGTGATAAGTCGAGATTAAATTCCTGGAACTGTTGTCCAACATGCTGTCATTTCTTCTGGGTGTTTAAAGTTCACCATCCATTTCAGTGACGCACAAGCGGTTGAGAAGTGAACTTTATATCATTTAGTTGTTGCTAAAATCATTCTATGGAAGTAACTAAAAGCAGTTATTCTCTTGATGTACAACTTCCTCATTTGGGAACCCTTAGTTTTTAACTAGCATACACAATTACTTATCTGATCCATCCTGCAACTGCAACTGTGGATAAGTCAACATCAGAGCTTCCACTAAAGTACACTTTAGGGATTGCAATGCTTGCTCACATTCCGAAGGGTATCTCTGTTTTAATAAGAATTGGTAACGGTGGAGAGATCTCAGTTATAAGATGAAATTCGAAGGGAACTGTGGACTTGTTTGGTCAAAGGTTCAGGTCAATCTCGCAACAGAAGAATCTTTGATCGCAGTGTTACTCTTGACCGCAGTGTTACTCAGAAACTTCATATGAACACATTTTGCTACCTTCAATTTCAAACCTATCTTCTTTTTTGTATCCAGTGTAATACATTTTTTGGCTCTCAGCTACAAATTCAGTTACCAATTTAACTCTGGCACTTCTTTGATTGATGTCCCTTCAATGATGACATCTCCATTAGCTTCCATTACACAGACCGAATGACATTACATTAACCTGTACAAGTCTTATATCTGTTTTATCATCTAGTTTGACTTGCTAATATATGCATGACGGGTCTAACGTTTTACACGAACATGACCCAGCATTGATAAAAGCAAAAGGTCTAGAATAGTACTTTTACTAGACTTGGTAACTCGGTCAGCCATCTTCTCTTAGTGGTTAACTCTTCCTTATTGTTCTAAATTCTAAATGTGAGAAATTCCGTTTCTTTTGAAACTACAGTATGATTTTTTTGTGGACACAGCATCAATATTTCCTTCCTTTCGATACTGTGGTATATTCAGTTAAAACTAAGTTAACCTTTGACGTATCAACCAGAGATTTAATCACGTTATTGGTCATAAAGTAATGCCAGGTCTCTAGCTCACTGAATCATGATGTCAGATGGATTAGTGAAACAAGACATGATATGAAATGTAAGATGAATAATATTTATTGTGATGCTAAGCACAAACGCAGTGTGTGTGTATGCACTTGTTTTTAATTGGGTAATCCCAACGACTCCTTCAGGATTTTGTTCTGGATTGTCTAAATACAATGTTCCTTAATCCACAAGATGGCGTCTCTTTAAATCAACTGGCACGACTCGTGTGACTGATCATTCTTCCTATGACACTGGTGAGATCGTAACCTCTAGATACCACATGAATGATCATTGGAGAACACTGCTATTGTCATCCATGCAGAACGTGCAGTAATATCCTTCCTTCTTCTACGGCAGAACAAGTATCAGAGGCAGTTAGAAAGAAATCAATTTGACAACTTTTTTGACCACGTGTTATACGAAACCTGCAAATATAGAGAAAAAAAAAACTTAGAGTGAATACTATAATATTGAAAGAAGCTAGAAACACATGGCATAGCTGTCTATCACAATTATATCAAACTCGAATAGTAATTTTAAAATATAGCAAGTAATTATACGTGTAATCAGTTGCAATACATTTATCTCTGAAGGGCCCCGGCATGACCAGGTGGGTTAAGGCATTTGACTCGTAATCCGAGGGTCGCGGCTTCGAATCCTCGTTGTACCAAACATGCTCGCCCTTTCAGCCGTAGGGGCGTTATGATGTTACGGTCAATGCCACTATTCGTTGATAAAAGAGTAGCCCAAGAGTAGGTGGTGGGTGGTGATAACTAGCTGCCTCTCTTCTAGTCTTACACTGCTAAATTAAGAACGGCTAGCGCAGATAGCCCTTGAGTAGCTTTGCGCGAAATTCAAAACAAATTATCTCTAAAGTGAAATGTATTAAATAAGAAAGGTGGATAAACACCTATTTACCTTTCTGCCTTTACAGTTGATGTATTTACATGCCAGAGAATATATGCGTGATTTAACACAATTTCTCATTTCCTATAATTATCGACACGTAAATGTTTTATAGGTAATGTAATGAGCAAGATAATTACTGATGTCCTTTTATGTACACTTCCTTTAGAACTGATTTACCCACATTCCATACCTTTAAAGGTATCGTTTTAACTTTTATTGTTCTTTCAGAGGGTAAGAAATAAATAAACGAGGGGGTTCCCGCAGGTCAAGTATGTCGCAGACGAACCTGCCCACGTGCCTCGTGTTGGACGCTACTGACCTTGAATCTGTAATACAACTTTTCTTGTCTCCACGAGCAAGTTAGATGGCTTCAATAGAGTGCATTAGTCTTTTTGAATCCCAGAATAAAATCAGGACACAGTTATTTAGTTAGCAGAAAGGAGAAAGATCCGCCAACATTTTTGCTTGCAATCACTGCCCCACCTATCGACCTGTACTGCAAACAGCTTCTTTTTTTCTTTTTTTTCAAACATACCTGTAGCCTCCGCACTTTGTGCCCAGCAGACAGTCGGTGCTACGCACGAGTTCGAGGGCAGATACCCACCCGTGTTCTTTAATTTTCTCCGTCTCAGCCGTTGTCGTGTGACGTAAACAAGTGGTTTGTTAGTTGGCCGTCCAGTTTCTCGTGTTTTGTAGGTCCTCAGACCGTCTGACACTGGTTTGTGTGTAAGGTTTAACGCCATATTTGTGGATGTGACATACAACTTCTAATTCGCAAAGTTTGCGGTAGATATATAAAACGGATTTTGTTCATGAAACTTCGTGTGGGTAAGTTGAAAACTTTATTCAATACTTGTTTGCCTAGGTGAACCAGTGTCTCTCTGAGACTTCAGAACTGTAGCATTAGTAATATAAATTATTTTTGCATATCATAATCGTAACATATTTACATGGTAGTGAGTTTTAAAACCGTGTGTTTCCGGTTTAATACCATTTACACATTATAGATTTATATGATCAGTAATTTACTTCTAGAGTTTCAGAGTAATTGGTTCGTGCTTTTTTAAAATTTTAGTTTTAGAAGACAATTTGACGAACTTTTTGACCAGTAAGAACAGTGGTGTGTAAGAAACGGGGCCCTTTTACATTGTTACCTTTTGTTCATGGACAGTACTCTTTCATATACCTACCCTATGCAATGTTAAAAGATTCAAAATTATGTTATGTTTACTTCTAATTTATGTTCTTTCAAAATAAATTGTGGTCTTCTTATAAAACCGGCGTACAATTTTCGGATTATTTTCCTCACGTCACGACTTCAGAGATTTTTATTCATCATTCATTAATGGAGAACATTTACTAAATGTTCCAGTCTTAGAGGACGTTGAATACAGTGAATGAAGCCTTAGTGTGGTGTTCAACATCTTGTCTCCTAGCGGACTGAAATATGTTAACGTTTTATGTATCTGTAAACTTAAAACCGAAACTATCATTCATGTTGACTCACGATAATAGTTAAAACATAAAAGCTTAAGAGACATTGTTGACGAACTTTAAAACCGAAACGTTTTTTTTAGATCCAAGTTAGCAAGTATGGATAAAGCCGTAAAACCGAAACTTTTTTAGATCCAAGTTAGCAGATATGGATAAAGCTGTAAAACCGAAACTTTTTTAGATCCAAGTTAGCAGATATGGATAAAGCTGTAAAACCGAAACTTTTTTAGATCCAAGTTAGCAGGTATGGATAAAGCTGTAAAACCGAAACTTTTTTAGATCCAAGTTAGCAGATATGGATAAAGCTGTAAAACCGAAACTTTTTTAGATCCAAGTTAGCAGATATGGATAAAGCTGTAAAACCGAAACTTTTTTAGATCCAAGTTAGCAGATATGGATAAAGCTGTAAAACCGAAACTTTTAGATCCAAGTTAGCAGATATGGATAAAGCCGTAAAACCGAAACTTTTAGATCCAAGTTAGCAGATATGGATAAAGCTGTAAAACCGAAACTTTTTAGATCCAAGTTAGCAGATATGGATAAAGCTGTAAAACCGAAACGTTTTTTTAGATCCAAGTTAGCAGATATGGATAAAGCTGTAAAACCGAAACGTTTTTTTAGATCCAAGTTAGCAGATATGGATAAAGCTGTAAAACCGAAATATTTTTTTTTAGATCCAAGTTAGCAGATATGGATAAAGCTGTAAAACCGAAATATTTTTTTAAAATCCACGTTAGCAGATATGGATAAAGCTGTAAAAAAAATCCACGTTAGCAGATATGGATAAAGCTGTAAAACCGAAATGCTTATTTGTGTCTACCATAAAGTAAGCTCATTTTTCGTCTTTAGATCACCTGAGCCCGCCATCAGTTTAAAGCCGCGGGTTCGAATCTCCATCGCACCAAACGTGCTCGCCCTTTCAGCCGTGGGGTGTTATATGTTATGGTCAATCCCACTGTTCGTTGGTAAAGGAGTATCCTAAGAATTGGCGGTGGGTGATGATGACTATCAGCCTTCCCTCTGGTATAGCACTGCTAAATTAGGGACGACTAGCGCAGATAGCCCTCGTGTTATCCTTGCGCGAAATTAAAGAAAAAAATGTGTCATCATATGAAACCATAAAATATGTATAAATTACACCACTTCATTATCTTTCTATTGTGTATAGGACACGCATGAAAATGTATACACGTGTGCTGTACTATTTCCAAAACAAATCTTAATTATAATCTCCAACTTGATATTTTGACGCAAGATGGCGCATTTAAGCACAAATATACATGCTCTATGTGATTCTGAGCTTTAAATACGCTACAAATATTTTAAAAATCATAAAATAAACAATATTCAGTTAATAATAATGTCATTACATAAATTGAGAATAACGTGATTTTGAATTATTATTTAAAAATTAGTAAACGTTATGTTGATTGTATAACATTTAACATGTGGCGCCATCTTGTCAAGAACGTTTATCCGTGGGTAAAATTTATGTATATATAAAAGATTAGAACCTCAAGCGTAACTGACACCGTAAGCTAGCAAAATACGTGTTATGAAACGTGATTATATGTTAAATTTAGATCTTTCCACCAGAGGGGGTTAAGGTGGGGAGAACAAATTCAACTTCGGTAAACTGGAAAATACTGCACTTCAGGGGGACCTTCCCCCATTACAGCCTTGGAATTAAACGCTGGTGATTATAATTTATAAACAGAATGTTCACCCTTTGGCTAAGATTTTAATAAAAAAACAAAACAAAAGAATGATGAAATTATTTAACGAAACGTGAGAAATTAGATGGCTAGGTATGGTGTACACACTCTCGCCATACTGCTTCGCCGTTTTAATTTGAAAGAGTCACGTGAGTGGAAAACGAACGTTATGACGCCTAATCACAGGAAGCAATGGAGTCGTTATGTTAATACAACAATGGTGCCATTGCAATATACGAAGGCTTTGCTCTGGTGGGATTTTACCCTCCAACCACACAGATAAATAAAAAAGGAACAAATTATTACTTCCTCCCCTCATTGATTTGGCGCTCATGTACACTATTTAACATTTAGCGCTGTTTTGCTAGTCAGGTCCGATACAGGTGTCATGATGTTAAGGAAACATTAGACAATTATTGCACGTTTCTGTGCAGCTGTTTACATTTTGAGACGAAATTTGACTAATTATACGCTTGCTGTATGATTGTGTAACAAAAGAACCGTGAGAGAAGAAATGTGTTGTTTTTTTTACATTTTAACTTCTGAATTAATAGAGCGTTAACAGGTCCATAGCGTTTCAAAACTAAAATGTGCGTCGTCTATCAAGACAGTTTTAAGTTTAAACGGCGCTAGTTGCTGTAAAGAAAAAGCAAAGCCAAACAAACAACACGAATTAGGTTTTCTTGTTTTTCGTATTTGATTTGATCACTTTTGAGAAATATTTAAAATCCTCACGAGTCATGCTATCATCGTGTTTGTATACCGATATTTCTGGTTTAGCAAGCCAACGAAGCTATTGATTGGATTAATTGTTTATTATGTTCATGTCATAGTCATTTCTGATTAATTATATTTAAGGGAAACAGTTACTGTTTATGCTTGTTCGACATTAATCGTTTATTATGATTAAAACAACAGTTATTTCTGTTTATTATGATTAAAACAATGGTTATTTCTGTTTATTATGACTGAAACAATGGTTATTTCTGTTTATTATGATTGAAACAATAGTTACTTCTGTTTATTATGCTTATAAGAAACAGTTATTGTTTATTATGATTATAACAATAGTTATTTCTGTTTATTATGCTTATAAGAAACAGTCATTGTTTATTATGATTATAATAATAGTTATTTCTGTTTATTATGATTATAACAATAGTTATTTCTGTTTATTATGCTTATGAGAAACAGTTGTTTATTATGATTATAACAATAGTTATTTCTGTTTATTATGCTTATAAGAAAGTTATTGTTTATGATTATAACAATAGTTATTTCTGTTTATTATGCTTATGAGAAACAGTTGTTCATTATGATTATAACAACATTTATTTCTGTTTATTATGCTTATAAGAAACAGTTATTGTTTATTATGATTATAACTAGTTATTTCTGTTTATTATGCTTATGAGAAACAGTTGTTCATTATGATTATAACTAGTTATTTCTGTTTATTATGCTTATGAGAAACAGTTGTTCATTATGAGTATAACAACATTTATTTCTGTTTATTATGCTTATAAGAAACAGTTATTGTTTATTATGATTATAACTAGTTATTTCTGTTTATTATGCTTATAAGAAACAGTTATTGTTTATTATGATTATAACTAGTTATTTCTGTTTATTATGCTTATGAGAAACAGTTGTTCATTATGATTATAACAATAGTTATTTCTGTTTATTATGTTATAAGAAACAGTTACTGTGTATTATGATTATAACTAGTTATTTCTGTTTATTATGCTTATAAGAAAGTTATTGTTTATGATTATAACAATAGTTATTTCTGTTTATTATGATTATAACAATAGTTATTTCTGTTTATTATGATTATAACAATAGTTATTTCTGTTTATTATGATTATAACAATAGTTATTTCTGTTTATTATGCTTATGAGAAACAGTTGTTCATTATGATTATAACAATAGCTATTTCTGTTTATTATGCTTATAAGAAACAGTTATTGTTTATTATGATTATAACTAGTTATTTCTGTTTATTATGCTTATAAGAAATAGTTATTGTTTATTGTGATTATAACTAGTTATTTCTGTTTATTATGCTTATAAGAAACAGTTATTTATTATGAGTATAACAATAGTTATTTCTGTTTATTATGCTTATGAGAAACAGTTGTTCATTATGATTATAACAATAGTTATTTCTGTTTATTATGCTTATAAGAAACAGTTATTGTTTATTGTGATTATAACAATAGTTATTTCTGTTTATTATGCTTATAAGAAACAGTTATTGTTTATTATGATTATAACAATAGTTGTTTCTGTTTATTATGCTTATAAGAAACAGTTATTGTTTATTATGATTATAACAATAGTTATTTCTGTTTATTATGCTTATAAGAAACAGTTATTGTTTATTATGATTATAACAATAGTTATTTCTGTTTATTATGCTTATGAGAAACAGTTGTTCATTATGATTATAACAATAGCTATTTCTGTTTATTATGCTTATAAGAAACAGTTATTGTTTATTATGATTATAACTAGTTATTTCTGTTTATTATGCTTATAAGAAATAGTTATTGTTTATTGTGATTATAACTAGTTATTTCTGTTTATTATGCTTATAAGAAACAGTTATTTATTATGAGTATAACAATAGTTATTTCTGTTTATTATGCTTATGAGAAACAGTTGTTCATTATGATTATAACAATAGTTATTTCTGTTTATTATGCTTATAAGAAACAGTTATTGTTTATTGTGATTATAACAATAGTTATTTCTGTTTATTATGCTTATAAGAAACAGTTATTGTTTATTATGATTATAACAATAGTTGTTTCTGTTTATTATGCTTATAAGAAACAGTTATTGTTTATTATGATTATAACAATAGTTATTTCTGTTTATTATGCTTATAAGAAACAGTTATTGTTTATTATGATTATAACAATAGTTATTTCTGTTTATTATGCTTATAAGAAACAGTTATTGTTTATTATGATTATAACAATAATTATTTCTGTTTATTATGCTTATAAGAAACAGTTATTGTTTATTATTGTAAGACATTGTTGATTATGATTATAACAAACATTTTGTTATTAATGTCAACTGTGTGTGTGATATGGCGTAATAACCTTTTACGGAGGCTTAAGAAACGGAGGGAGGGGTGTTGAAGTTTATATCTTCAGTCTCTCATTGTAAAATAGGTGTGTAGCCAAACACCCATAGTTTGCAATTCCTTTCTTCACCATTGGCTTATATTTTCTTGTAACCTAATAAATATCACAACTCCTTTGTTTTTTCACGTATGTTGCTATGTCGGTTACTCCAAACATATTTCTTACACGTGTAGTCTTTTTGTACGTCAGTGTCCGTGGTATGTTATACAGGACATACGGTTGTAACATTGCCAGTTAAGTCCCCTTACCATCTATTATATTTTGTCTGTCTAAAATTGGAAATAATATTTCGTTGAAGGGTAGAAACACCGTATTTAACCACGTGGAAAATTAGGTTTTGCTTTTGATGCAACAACCCATGCTTGAAGAAGTTTGTCCAGTGTCTTTTTGTTTCGTTTGTGTTTTAATACGCTGCTGTTGTAATGTTTCTAAAATAGTTTGTTACCAATTAAAATTATGTTTTTCAAACCAGAACCGGCCGTGAATAAGCCTACTGAACCATAGAGACTGTTCAACCGGAACTGTACATTGTGTCGTGCCTTAAATTGTTTCAACCGGAAAACATAAGTCGTCTTTCTCCACAGTAGTTGTGTTCGACTGACATCGGTTCGTGGTTTGTCAGGACACGCATATTATAATCATTTATTATCATAAGTAAAGAATATAAGCAGAAGAATATCCAGTTTCAATTATAATTATTGTTGTAATAAAACTTGGACTTCGTGGTACTATAAACACGAGCATTTTAAAAGGGATTTTGAAGGAATCTTTTCAGCTTGAAAACCTCGGGTATACGACACAAACCACTGACCGTACGAACAGAATGATGGCTTTGAAAAGGGCCTGAGTTGTTCTGCGTTTTATTTTGTTCATTTGTTTTGAATTTTGCGCGAAGTTACACGAGGGCTATCTGCGCTAGCCATTCCTAATTTAGCGGTGTAAAACTAGAGAGAAGGCAGCTAGTCATCACCACCCACCGCCAACTCTTGGGTTACTCTTTTACCAACGAATAGTAGAATTTATCGTCACATGATAACGCCCCCACAGCTGAAAGGGCAAGTAAATTTAATGTGACGGGGATTCGAACCCACGACCTTCAGATTACGAGTCGAGCCACCTGGCCATGTCGGGCTCTTACCGTTTGAAGTGAAGACCTCTCTTTGTGATGTCATTATTTGCTTTATAAACTATTAATTACGTTGTATTATAATACGTTATAATTTTAAATATCTTACGCTACCTTCATGTTAAAATAATACATTTGTTTGGAGTGAAGGTACCAGTATTTTAAATGAAAAACGAAGTGTTACTCTGAAAATAATAAATTTTACAAATTTTCAAACATATACATTGTTATTTACGTATCTTAAACGTGTATTTTAGGGTTCAGTGTTGCAATTAAAATGAGTTACTTTCCAATATAAATAACTGTTCCGTTATGCGCCTCATGCGTGTTTTACTGAAACTAAATCCCTTTTATTATTATATTGGCGTTACACACATCACAACTATCCGTGTATCCAATAATTGTCGTTTTTTACGCAGTCAACAACACTACTTCACAAATGCATTGTTTGAGTAGACAACTGCTTTGTTTACTTGGGTGATGTGTAATGTATCTAGTGCAACCTTGGATTTAACAGTGCAAACAGTTGATTTGTTAACCGTGCGAATGTGGTTCACGTTTCTATTTGTTTTAAAATTTATCGCGAGCTGTTAGCATACGAAAACATAGTTAGGACGGGTATGAATTGTCAGTTATACATGTTCAAGTAGCACGTGACAGTGTTTTCTTCGTGTTTATAAATGTACTGTGTTTCTCTGTACTTATTATAATCGAATTGTATTGTTAGGAGCCTCAACTGTTGTTGTGGATAACTCGTTCGTTATTCATTTAAACTGTATGCGATATAAGCGTAACAGTCAATACTTTAGTCTATTTGTGGGGCGGTAAGGTGCTACTGATTGGCTGGCTTTTGCACGTGTAGATTAACACAAAAATATCGAGCAATTATTTTGTCCGCTCTTTCATTTTTCGTGTTATTCACATTTTGTTTGATTAATTATTGTGACACATTTTGTTATACATTTTGTTATTAATTGTGACACATTTTGTTTGATTAATTATTGTGACACATTTTGTTATTGTGACTTTGTTTAATTAATTGTGACACATTTTGTTATACTAATTATTGCGACACATTTTGTTATACTAATTATTGCGACACATTTTGTTATACTAATTATTGTGGCACATTTTCACTTACGAAGGATCCATAATGAATGTATACGGTTCGGGTTCGAGTCCACGTCGCACCAAACATGCTCACCCTTTCAGCCGTGGGGGCTTTATAATGTGACGGTCAATCACACCGTTCGTTAGTAAAATAGTAACCCAAGAGTTGGCGTTGGGTGGTGATGATTACCTGCCTTCCCTCTCGTCTTACACTTCTAAATTAGGAACGGCTAGCGCAGGTAGCTTTGCGTGAAATTCAAAACAAACAAACAGTGAATACAGTTTTGAATAAATCCTGGAATTATATTTATTTTTCAGTTAAATATAAGGTTTATGTTTTGAACGTTGCACAAATGACGTACAGCTATACAGCTGTCTGCCCACTCAGGAACAGGACCCGGGATCCTGTTCCATAATATATAGGTCAAAGCAAACCTGTATAACCGATTGTTCAATCACAAGCATGTCTGGTCTGGCTTCCAGTGCCTGATTGATTTATATCAAACCTCTACCGGGACCTTGATATTTATGACCAAAGTTTAATTCGATTTAATATTCAGTCATAGTAGAGGATGGCGGGAATTCTGGTCACGTGACTAGGAAGATTAATGTCATCGAGCCACAAAAAAACAAAACGTAATGGCGCTATTGGCTTTAACACTAAACATGAACAAAAAAAGGAAGGTCTGAACACTTGATTGTTTGTTCAGTTATGAGTTTCTAAGTGCTTACGCTCGAGTCACTTAACCAACGACAAGGAATGGTATTATAATGACTTGCTAGGACTTGGTAGTTTATTGATAATGGACTATTTTTTTAAAGTATTGTCCACACGCAATTTCTGTCACCAGTTGTTGATCATGTCGAAAATAAATCGCACTTTGATTCATTCGCACATCGCTCGAAATTAATATTTATTATTAGAGTGCGCACGAAAAGTAACTTAAATACTGAAAGGGTAAAATGAACTAAGTGGTAAACTTAACAGTGGTTGACAGAGGTAATGTTTTGGTGTATAGTGCCCCACTGCGGTTAAGGCAGTCAACCTGAAGCTTCTTTACGTGGTAAGTTTATGGACATAACGCTAAAACCTAGGATTCGAATCCGGTCAACCTGGAGTTTCTTAACATGGTAAATTTATGGACATACAACGCTAAAACCCAGGGTTCGATTCCGGTCAACCTGGAATTTCTTAACGTGGTAAATTTATGGACATACAACGCTAAAACGATTCCAGTCAACCTGGTTCTTAACGTTTTATGGACCAGTAAAACAGGGTTCAATTCCAATCAACCTGGAGTTTCTTAACGTGATAAGTTTATGGACATACAACGCTAAAAACCAGGGTTCGATTCCAGTCAACCTGGAGTTTCTTAACGTGATAACATACAACACTAAAACCCAGGGTTCGATTCCAGTCAACCTGGAGTTTAACGTGGACATACAACGCTAAAACCCAGGATTCGATTCCCCGAGGTGAACCCAGCAATAACCTGTTGTTTTACTGTGAACGAAATCTCTTGATATAGCCCTACCTTCCAGGTACGATTAGGTTTAAATCGGGGACAACATTGGTATTTATTGTTATAGTGGGAATGGTGCCCTCTTCATTTCGAGCAACGATTGCTGAACTACTGGGTGTAATGGGTTAAATGTAACATTTAAAAAAACTTGCAATAACAAAAGGACTGGGGAATAAGGCCACGAGCTATGTCAAGTGGCGCCACCTAGATTGTGTTGGAAACGCACTAAACACGGTCACAGAAAACGAGAAATACAACAAAACCAAAAATGTTAAACACGTGGATATCAAGTTATCCATGTGGGGGAACTACAGAAGGTGGTGGTGTTTTTTGTTTCAGTTAAACTGATTGAGGTTATTAAAGGTGAAAGGTGTGTTTGTTGCGTGACTGGTGTGTGTGCGTACATGCAATTGTGCACGTAGAGAAATGTCACGTGGCATTCGCCTTTTAACACTAAACGGTATAAGCTCAGTCATGCTTGTTGTAGTGTTTGGTTTAAAAAAAAATTGAATTGGTCTTTCCGAAGTTGTTATTGGGCCATTTGTATCGTATTAGTAGTATACCGTGTTTTATTGTTTATCTTTCAAAACAAATTATAACTCGAATTAGCACGTGAGAAATATACTTACATTTATGAACTTTTAATGACTAGTCTTTATCAGTGGTTCGAATACAAACTTTATTCAGTTGTTATGTAGTTTAATCCAGCTCCCCCTTTGGCTCAGTGGTAAGTCTGAAACCTGGGTCTTGGGACCCGTGTTGGGCGCAGCACAGATAACCCATTGTGTAGTTTCGTGCTTGACAGCAAACAACTAATTTATGGCAGTTCTTGTTCAGGTTTTAATTAGAGCATTTGGTGTTGTGGTGGAACTTAGCAAATGAAGTCGCCTGGTTTTTCGTTTTTAGGTCCGCTTGAATTGTCCCCTGCCACTACAGCGGTAAGTCTACTGCTTTACAACGCTAAAATCAGGAATTCGATTCCCCTCGTTGGACTCATCGGATAGCTCGATGTGGCTTTGCTATATGAAAACACACACACATTACTTAAATTAAACGTTCAGAAAAATCATTGATTTTTACTATCAAATGCTTTTCTTTTTGTGTGTAGGCCCGGCATGGCAAGTGTGTTGAAAGTTCGACTCGTAATCTGAGGGTCGCGGGTTCGAATCCCCGTCACACCAAACATGCTCGCTCTTTCAGCCGTGGGGACGTTATAATGTGACGGTCAATTCCACTATTCGTTTTAAAAGAGTAGCCCAAGAGTTGGCGATGGGTGATGATGACTAACTGCCTTCACTCTAGTCTTACACTGCTCAATTAGGGACGGCTAGCGCAGATAGCCCTCGTGTAGCTTTGCGCGAAAGTCAAAAATAAAAAAACTTTTGTGTGTTTATGCAATTCTTCATAAATTAAAAAAATGTAGATTTACAGTCGACCATTAAAAGAAAAGATTTAAATATTGAAAGCCAGAATCTATACAGTTGAAACAAATAGACCAAGGGCATTTGAGGGCGTATTAGTTTTTCTTAAATTATCGCCCTGTTTTTGTATCGTTAGTACATAATATTGATTTATTATTATTATTACCATTCTGTTTTATGCCTCGTATAGATATGAAAAAAAATGTGTGGGTAAATCATTCAGTTCTTGTGTAAAACACGTGGGGAACCCCAGCAAAAATTAATTAGATTGATTGGACAATAAAACCATAGATTTGCAAGAACATTTGATGCATAAATGTTTTATGAGAATGCATTATTGGCCCGACATGACCAAGTAGGTGGTCAGGGCGCTTGACTCGTAATCTAAGGGTCGCGGGTTCGAATCCCAGTCAAACCAAACATGCTCGCCCTTTTAGCCGTGGGGGCGTTATAATTTGACTATCAATCCCACTCTTCGTTGGTAAAAGAGTAGCCCAAGAGTTGGCGGTGGGTGGTGATTACTAGCTGCCTTCTTTCTGGTCTTACACTGCTTAATTAGGGACGGCTAGCGCAGGTAGCCCTCGTGTAGCTTTGCGCGAAATTCAAAACAAAACAAACCAACATTCGTATAGCAGTTACAGTGTGTGTATGGAGAGAGAGGGTTGAGAATAATTTTGTAACCAATCAGGTACGTTTTATAAAGCATTGTACATGAAAGTAACCAATCAGATACTTTTATAAGAACTGCACCGTATTGTTACAAGTGAAAGTAACCAATCAGATACAAGTAATTTTTAGATACGCTGCTTTCTGGTTGTTTCTAATTTAAGATTAGTTTACTTAATACGTAAACACTTTTTGTACAAAAAAATAAGAAACAAACAAAAACTAGAAAATTTTTGTGTTACAGTAAACGTTACATTTGCCTACATTCAACGTAGCCTACATGAGTAGTTCTTGTTCTTCACAAGTTAAACTACATAAAATATGTCGTAATTCAATGAGTAAATAAACTGAAAAAAAAAACAATTGGACAAACGAAAAAAATCGTCTTATTTGACAACATGACCCAATAAGAGTGCGAGTTAGGGTTTAGATATGATATTTTAGCAACTGGGAACGTTTGAAAGCTGTCAAGGCCATAATACATAGTTGAAATTTGGACTTGCATTATGGGATTTAAAACTAATTTATGATTGGTTTGTTTGTGTACGCTTTGGACGAACGTGCTACATCTGGTTTGTTATTAGCACGCGAGAAGGTTAAAGCGTTGTTTTAAGAATGTGTATATATTCTGTTTGTGTATATAGAGCGGTCACAGGTTTAGAGTTTGCTGGTTAATCATGTCCGATAAAGACCATTCGTGAGTACTATAATTCTATGTTAATAGTCGGGATGGGTTAATTGTAACACACTTATATAAACAGCGTTATAGTTGCTTGAAAGTGAGTATAGATATACGAAGTTATCCGAGTATTCATGCATGTAACAGACTGGATCACTTTACGTGCAGTGCGCTATCTGGTGGAAGTTTATTAAGTTCCATTCCCGCTTGCTGATTCGCTAATGGAATTTCATGCTTCCAGCACGTGCGACGTGTCACCTGTCTGTCTGGAAGAGTATGATAGAACACAGTAGTGTCAATAAATTGTTCCTTTCGGTTGTTTTCTCGAGACATTCTTGAAAAGTTTCGGTCGTATAAAAGATCTATCAGACAAAGAAATTCGTAGCATTAGATAGAAAACCTTCTGTAGGTTCCCTCACATTTCGCACATTACTACGATATATATATATACACACACACATTCTTTTCATAGACTTCCGACTATACTAGGTCGTAAGACGAGTTGCCAGATCTTCATTTTATGATGTGCTTTGAGTGTTAATATTACTTTTCAAATAATGGAAGGTGTAACTGCTGATTTGCACATTCAAACTCCGTCTGTCGCACCAGTAAGCTGGACCAGTGATACAGGCGCCCTCTGTCTGGCAGAGTGCCAAGATCAAGCCACATTTAGTCACTTTAGTATTATAGAACTGTTATCGTTATTTCAAGCAGGTTAGAGAAGGCGCTACTAGAACTGTGAAAAATAACCATTAAACACTTTGGTACATCACATTACTTAATGTGGTACACAACACAAGTTGGTAGCTTACATCACTTAATGTGGTACACAACACAAGTTAATAACTCGCATCTCCTACACGCGTACGTCATTTAATGACTACTCCTATGCACGTGTGTTGTTTAATGATACAAATGCAACACACGGTATCCCGCTGGTACAGCGGTAAGTCTACGGATTTATAACGCTAAAATTAGGGGTTCAATTCCCCTCGATGAACTCAGCAGAGAGCCCGGTGTGGCTTTGCTATCAGGTAAAGACGCTACACGCGTTGTTGTTTAACGACACCACAAATAAGTAATAATGGTTATGCGAACAAAATCAGAGGAACAGTAACTAAAATAGAAGTAATTACATGTGTAAAAAGCCCGAAATCCATTTGTACGATTCACTTCTACACGTCATCACATCATCATACATTCTCGGAAAAACGTATAACTCTTATTAATCAAATGAGGGAAAACGTGTGGCAGTGAACAAACTATGTCAATATATTGACAGGTGAAAACACAGGATCAACACAGTATCTTAACAAAATTATTAGTCAAATGAGGGAAAACGGGTGGCAGTGAACAAACTATGTCAATATATTGACAGGTGAAAACACAGGATCAACACAGTATCTTAACAAAATTATAAACAACACATACGAACTGCAGTAGAATAGGCCTGTCCCGCTTGGACTGATGTAGCACAAATACACGTTCAGAAATTACATACTATAGAAACCTGAGATCCTTACATAAATACACTGATATTATTATTAATAAGCCTAATTCACAACAGAATTATAGTTTGTTCGTTAAAATGTTTTGATAAAAATGTATGTACAGATGGTGCACTGACCTCAATGGTTAGAATATCCCTCGTTATGTCTCTCCACTAAGTTTATGCTATAAGAAAAAGTCCACCTGCACTGGACTGCAATGTATCATTTATAATCAGGTATCACGTCTGTGTTTTAAAGTGTGTTTATCAGATGTGAAATATGCGGTTAGTAATTAATTCAAGTAAAAATGTGATATTTTACTGTGAAAGTGTTTGTGACTTTAAACGACCACATGGTCGTTCACCACATGTGGTGAAATATCACTTGATCATGTAAAGTATCTGTAGTCTTGAAGGTAAAAGTAGAATCAGTGTTGAAGCCCTGATTTCGTAAGTAGTACTATATCACAGTTTATTATACAAGAGACATGGAAGGTCTGATTAGAACCCGTCCCTCCCAGCTCGTGCACAACGTCTGAATGCCTATCTTAGATACAAGTCACACGACGTATGGACTATATGGAGAACCCAGTATTTTTTAGTGGACTTCCGCGCCTAGAGTTTTTATTTCTTACTAACATGACGTCTTAAAATGTACAGCGAACTCTGAGAAGTTGATGAAAATAGGGAAAATAACAGTCTTATTTCGTAGTGTAATATATGTACAAATATTTCTTATTATGTGAACTTAGTTAATTTATCTGGTAGTACAGTGAACATAAATGTGAAATATACTCTGAAGTTTTTAGCGATCACGTGTAGTTGATTTGTCGTTTAAAAATACCCTGGGGTCCAGGGGCGTAGTTTTTTTTACACCCGATGGGGGGATGATTTTTGCAACCATTTATGTGGACTGTTCAATTTGCAAATTGGTAATCTCTGATTACGTGAACCTGAAAGCTGTAAACATGCAGTCACAGAGTAATCTTGTTGCCACGATACTTGCATGCATACTTAGGCCTACTGACTGATACTTACGAATTATCGCTTAGATCGAAAAGCTTAGAAGTACGTCTATATTAAAGATGTACATTTCGACTACTGAGAAAGCCTACATCTAGGCCTAATTATGTAATTCGATTGTTAAGAACACGAGAATCACAAGAACAAACACACAATTAGTAGGCTTGTGATGCAATAAAACAATTCAACAGACCAAACTGGAGGGGGGATAATTGTATGCATTATACCCCCCACCTAAAATGAAGAGGGGATGTATCCCCCATCCCCCGAGGATCTACGCCCCTGCGGGGGTCTGAAAGTATAAAAAAATTAACGTTGTCAAAATTCGTAGGTTTCTGTAGTTTGGGGGTGGAGAAGTCTGTGACATACAACTGGTCTAATCATGCTATCAAAAATAAGGTAAAACTGTATAATGGAATACATGGGGTGGCGTGAATAAAAGCTTGTTACACATTAGGGAACATAAACGTTTTTGCTGATAGCTAACGATTAGACGACGAAATTCTTATTAAAAGTTTTCAGTCCCAGCGGCTTCTCGTGTTAGTTAAATGTCACGTTGCTCTGTTGAACCGTTTGAAATCACGTTCCTCGTGCTTGAGATATCGTTGACAGTGCCTCAGGGGCGCCCTCTACCCTGATCCTGAAAGTGAGAAGTGTTTTTTTCATGATTAGAAATATTATTTTGCTTGCGTAAACGAAAACAAAAAAGCAGAATGTCCATGCACGTACTGATTTAACAAACTTGTTATATTAAGTGACATTACCAAACATTCTGTAAAATACGTTCGTGTAAGCGAATACAACATGTTTTAGAATTGATACGTAAATTGTGTTCTGGTGTGTATGTGCACGTGAGTGTTCTTAGGACACGTTCCTCATTGTTCAGCACTACTGTATAAGCAGTTTCGTTGCTCGTTTATCTGTAGAAGAACGTGTTTCGTCACGAGACATTGACGATGAACTGAGTAAGTGAAATAAGTATACCTTTCTGGTGTATAGGGTAGGAAGCCATAAAATATTGATTGGACCGTAGAATCACAAATATGCAGGGATGGAGGTTGTTTAGTGATGGTGTTAGTTTGGTTTGAATTTTTCGCGCAAAACTACACGAGGGCTATCTGTGCTAGCCGTACCTGATTTAGCAGTGTAAGACAAGAGGGAAGGCAGCTAGTCATCAACCCTTGGGCTACTCTTTTACCAACGAATAGTGGGATTGACCGAAATTTTTTAAGCCCTCACGGCTGAAAGGGCGACCATGTTTGGTGCGACGGGAATTATTAATCAAGGCATTCTTGTTGATTAATGTTAAAACTGCTCTGATAACTGATTGGTTATCTGATCAGTGAAGATTTTTCCTGTGACGTTCTAGTTCCTGACTGTATGATTTTTAAGATCCTGCTTTGGTGAGAAGAACTACATATTTGTTAAATATTAAAGTTCTAGAGTATGCTATGATTATAATAAAACTTTTCATAAACAGTAAACTATATAAACCACAGCTTAAAAAGGCAACTTTTTTCAAATTAATGAAGCCAGTTCCATAAAACAAACCTGATTAGACGCACGTAAACCAGTATCCCAATCAAACTAAAATATGTAAACGTTAGGATGCACGGAAACATCGGCTGTGTGCCGTTTCTGTTAACGAGGTTTTCGGTCATAATCCGAGTAAAAGTCTCACGAAGTTTGACGCGTTTATTAGATTTAGCCTTTCTTGGCTAACGCAGAAAATCGAGTTAAATGGAATGGTAAGAGACAACTGGACTTCGTGAAGCTGAGGTGGAATATCTGGAGATGTGATAACTTGTAAATGGATTTTTTTAAAAAGTATAACAACACTTTCGAATCAGAAGCTGAATTTCAAGGTTTTTCTTGACTGTGTTAAGCAGTGTGTAGAAGTAAGAAAGAATTGTGTGTAATCGGACTTCTTATCTCTCTTTATCATTTCAAATAAATTGTTTTTCAAGTTTGTTATTTATCCGTTTTCCAGTCAACCCTGACACGACCTTTACTTAAACTGCGAGGTGTAATCGATA
The DNA here is from genome assembly GCF_004210375.1 of Tachypleus tridentatus. Classification (NCBI taxonomy): domain Eukaryota; kingdom Metazoa; phylum Arthropoda; class Merostomata; order Xiphosura; family Limulidae; genus Tachypleus; species Tachypleus tridentatus. The sequence goes on from NC_134825.1 coordinate 115,013,412, forward strand.
AAAGACGGTTTATTTCTAAAAAATATGGTTTCAGATAAGGATTATTTTATTATTTATGAAAACATCGCTGCTCCCTAATCTGATTTTTAGGCATTCTTTTGAAGTGTTTTAGAGAGACTGTCCCTCACATATACCAGTTTATAACTGATTTGTTTGTTATTGTTGTTGGAATAATACTTATAGGTTTCTCCCCAGATTTTGTTAATAGATTTGTATCTAATTAAGCTGTAGAGTTCCCTGCTTTTCATATCTATAATGTGTGTATAAGGTGAAAATTGTAATATGTCGCTCGTCTTGTGTTTGCATGTCAGTCCATTAAACTGAGTCATTAAGAATAAGACAATATCAGTCCATCATACTGAAACAAGTCAGTATTGACTCATACTGAGGTCTTGTGAAAAAAGGCAAAATTTGTCCATTACTCTCTGAAGCCGTGGGTGCGTAATAAGCGTGACAGTCGAAGTCCCTGTACGATTAGAGTAGCTCAAGAGTTGTTAGTGGGTGCTCTTACTGTCTTTCTTTTAGCCAATCACTTAAGCTTGCGCAGATGGACCTCGAGTAACTTTGTAAAATTTAGCAAATGAAACTTTTTTGTTATAAAGTACGAAAACTAAGAAAGAATAAATGTTCCGTATGACGTCAGTACAAGTCAGTACGACCAAACAAAGTTTTAAGCTTCCGGGTGATAATCGTCTGCTACTTGTGTAAAGTTCCTACAAATCGTTATTCTGTGTATTTTTTTGACCAAAGTATTCGACTTTCTGGATTAGACTTCTAGCTTTCAACAGCTATTTTCTCCGCGCTAGTGAGAACCATCGCGTTTTGTTATTTGACATTACGTATGGATTACAGTTTTGGTTTCAGTTGATAAGGGATCGTGTCTGTAAATTGAGGGGGGCCGTAAATGTTACGATACCTTGGAGTTGAGAGTTCGATGTAATCTTACACAAGTATTGTTTGGCATTCTTCCGTTTACAGTTTAGTGCTTAAAATATAAGGGTTTGTATTCAACGCAACTTTATGTTTACATAGAAAACAATAGATTATCTGTAATCGATTGATGGGAGCTTGGTACAGACTGGGTTCGAGGCTACGCAAAGATTTATACACGTCTCTTCTAACACATAATCTGGAATAATTCATGAACTCATGTGACAAATGTGTTGAAAAACAGTAGTCAAACATTAGATTAGCTTATTACGAGAATGGAGGTTAAAGAAAAATTATACTGATGGTCAGGTCACCGGAATTCGAAATTTTTCTTAGCTGTATGTTCACTTGTTTACTAGTTTACCTTATTTATCAAAATAATTTAAAGGGCTAATAATATACTGTCAAAATTAAGTTACGTATCGTAGTTTTATTTCTCAGTGAGCCAACAATAGGTCTGTGGACTCGCAATGAATGCTAAAATCTGGGGTTTGATTTGTTCATGCTTAACAAGGCACAAGTAGCCCACTGTGTAGCTTAGCGCTGAAACAAACAAATCAAAAGTGTAGACTATTTATTAAAATATAATCTCGAAATGGTTTTGTGTGTTTTCGTGTGACGTCATCAGCATGATATGTATACGGATGGATCCCTGTCTGTGATTCTCGGGAGTCATACCTCTGTTTTGTTTTTTAAATTCCATACCTGTGGCCAGTCATACCTGGTACATCTTTTATATGACACAACGTGTTTACCTTAATTCGACAACCTGCTGGAGGTGGTATAATACGTACATGGCTTATTGTAACTGGTGGTTCGTTCTACTTTATCAAACGTTTCACATCATGTACTGCCATTGGAATAACTTGCTCAACACCACAGTTTTCATTGTTGATCTAATTATACACCTTGTTGTTCAACACCACAGTTTTCATTGTTGATCTAATTATACACCTTGTTGTTCAACACCACAGTTTTCATTGTTGATCTAATTATACACCTTGTTGTTCAACACCACATTTTTCATTGTTGATCTAATTATACACCTTGTTGTTCAACACCACAGTTTTCATTGTTGATCTAATTATACACCCTGTTGTTCAACACCACAGTTTTCATTGTTGATCTAATTATACACCTTGTTGGTCAACATTACAGTTTTCATTGTTGATCTAATTATACACCCTGTTGGTCAACACCACAGTTTTCATTGTTGATCTAATTATACACCTTGTTGGTCAACACCACAGTTTTCATTGTTGATCTAATTATACACCTTGTTGGTCAACATTACAGTTTTCATTGTTGATCTAATTACACACCTTGTTGTTCAACACCGCAGTTTTCATTGTTGATCTAGCTATCTAACTCCTTCTCGAGTGCTGGACCAAACTCAGTGGGATGATAGTGTGAAACATGTTACTGGGAAGAGAGGTCACCCTATTATTGCTGTTATTGAGAATGTATTATCTTTGAGGTAACGTTAACTACATTCAGCTTGTTTCTTCAGTTATAAGAAACTAATATATATATTACTAGGTACTGTGACGTTACGTTGTTTTGTGAATGACTTGTCTTCTTGCTTCTACGACACTGAGTTTGGAAGAAGAAAGAACACACTATTTTACAGTTACTGCCAAATATGTTTCTTCTTCCAAACGAACCTATACAAATTTCGACTTCAATCATTTCTTCCCCTAAACAAACCCATAAAATTTTCGACTTCAATCATTTCTTCCTCTAAACGAACCTATAAAACAACTTTAATCATTTCTTGCTCTAAACGAACCTATACAACAACTTGACTTCAATCATTTCTTCCTCTAGACGAACCTATACAACAACTTGACTCAATCATTTCTTCCTCTAGACGAACCTATACAACAACTTGACTTCAATCATTTCTTCCTCTAGACGAACCTATACAACAACTTGACTTCAATCATTTCTTCCTCTAGACGAACCTATACAACAACTTGACTTCAATCATTTCTTCCTCTAAATGAACCTATACAACAACTTGACTTCAATCATTTCTTCCTCTAAACGAACGAACCTCATATTCAAACAAACCCATTGACTTCAATCATTTCTTCCTCTAAACGAACCTATAAAACAACTTTAATCATTTCTTGCTCTAAACGAACCTATACAACAACTTGACTTCAATCATTTCTTCCTCTAGACGAACCTATACAACAACTTGACTCAATCATTTCTTCCTCTAGACGAACCTATACAACAACTTGACTTCAATCATTTCTTCCTCTAAACGAACCTATACAACAACTTGACTTCAATCATTTCTTCCTCTAGACGAACCTATACAACAACTTGACTTCAATCATTTCTTCCTCTAAATGAACCTATACAACAACTTGACTTCAATCATTTCTTCCTCTAGACGAACCTATACAACAACTTGACTTCAATCATTTCTTCCTCTAAACGAACCTATACAACAACTTGACTTCAATCATTTCTTCATCTAGACGAACCTATACAACAACTTGACTTCAATCATTTCTTCCTCTAGACGAACCTATACAACAACTTGACTTCAATTATTTCTTCCTCTAAACGAACCTACAAAACAACTCGACTTCAATAATTTAACTCTGAAAATGAACCTACAGAAAAGTCGTAATTTAAAACATTATACGTAGAAAGAAAGAAGTAACACGTCATCTTCCACCCACCCCAACCCTTTTTATCATTAAGATTATTAAATTTCTTCTGAAGAAATAGATAATGAAATACAAATCAATATGAATTTTGTTTCGCTGGATTCGATGATTTACCCGATTGTATACGTCATATGTAACTCGTTTCTCGTGCGTGGGAATTCCACGTGCCACCTACAGTTTGTTAGGAGAACGTCTTTTAAGGATACAATGGCGTCGATGGATCTAGTTTGTTTGCATTACTGATGACTTCAGAGAAGAACAGCTGGACTTACGTTTTTAGTCTTAGCACATCTGTGTTTTTCTTCTGTGACGATATATTTTAAAATGTTGATAAATTGTCTTTCAAAGTATATGTGGTTATTTCCGTAAATGCCCGGATTAACGTTTTGGCGAGATATTAAACTTCTTACGTTACAACAGAGGATTTTAAGAAGCTTAGTAACGACTTTCATAGATAAACAGAGACATACTCAGAGGAACAGATGGATAATCCAAACATAAATAAAATTGAAAGACAGATGGTTAGGCGCAGACCAGTACAGACACAACAGATAAGATATGCGTAGCTAAGTGGATAGGCTCAGACGTAGGGATAAATGAGAAATCTTTCTTGTTTAAATCACAGACAGACAGATCTTCACAGTTAAAGATAGGCATACAGTATGATAAATAGTAAGTGTAAGGAACAGTACTTGTTTTAATATCTGTAATATTCCACTAAGGTTATATGGGTTTAAGTGAGCTATCAGAACTCTGTGTTAGTGTTATATGGGTTTAAGTGAGCTATCAGAACTATGTGTTAGTGTTATATGGGTTTAAGTGAGCTATCAGAACTATGTGTTAGTGTTATATGGGTTTAAGTGAGCTATCAGAACTATGTGTTAGTGTTATATGGGTTTAAGTGAGCTATCAGAACTATGTGTTAGTGTTATATGGGTTTAAGTGAGCTATCAGAACTATGTGTTAGTGTTATATGGGTTTAAGTGAGCTATCAGAACTCTGTGTTAGTGTTATATAGGTTTAAGTGAGCTATCAGAACTCTGTGTTAGTGTTATATGGGTTTAAGTGAGCTATCAGAACTCTGTGTTAGTGTTATATGAGTTTAAGTGAGCTATCAGAACTATGTGTTAGTGTTATATGGGTTTAAGTGAGCTATCAGAACTATGTGTTAATGTTATATGGGTTTAAGTGAGCTATCAGAACTATGTGTTAGTGTTATATGGGTTTAAGTGAGCTATCAGAACTATGTGTTAGTGTTATATGGGTTTAAGTGAGCTATCAGAACTATGTGTTAGTGTTATATGGGTTTAAGTGAGCTATCAGAACTATGTGTTAATGTTATATGGGTTTAAGTGAGCTATCAGAACTCTGTGTTAGTGTTATATGGGTTTAAGTGAGCTATCAGAACTCTGTGTTAGTGTTATATGGGTTTAAGTGAGCTATCAGAACTCTGTGTTAGTGTTATATGAGTTTAAGTGAGCTATCAGAACTATGTGTTAGAGTTATATGGGTTTAAGTGAGCTATCAGAACTATGTGTTAGTGTTATATGGGTTTAAGTGAGCTGTCAGAACTAAGTATTAGTGTTTTTAATAATTCTCGGGCTCCTCTTAACACGTCTCCTGGTGGGACAGCGGCAAGTCTTCGGATTTACAATGCTAATATCAGGGGTTCGATTCCTTTCGGTGAATACAGCAGATAGCGCGGTGTGCCTTTGTCATAAGACCCCCCCCCCCCTTACACACAAGTACAAGACCAATACGCGCCTGACGTATTCTAAATGCATTACACTTTTAAAATGTCCTTTGGACGTTTTGTCATGCCAAATGCTTCACTCAAACACACCAGCAATAGTTCGCAGACAAGCCTTCTGGCTTTACGATGCTAAAATTTGGGTTTCAATGCCCGTGGCGGGCAGAAGACAAATAGTTCGTTTAATCTCGCGCTGCCATGGACAACAAACAACGTAAGTTGCGCCAGTTGCATTAAAAGGCTTAACTGTCATCTGAACGTGATTATACATTCATGCCCACCAGGCGAATTTGTTAACAACTGTTATCTGTTTTCGATTTCACATTTGGGAATTTTGTTTTTTAAGAAGTCGGAAAGGTGTTGATAAACACTATGTTTTCCTTCACGAGTGCCTATGGTATATCTATACAATGTTATACGGTATATGTCGATAAAAGGGTCTAGCCTTAAGGATGTCGTCATACGAATGGATGGATACACGATTGGAGACGTGGTACCGCTGAATAAAATCCATATTTTCATGTATGGGTATGTTATAAAAGTGACAATCAATTCCATTATTCGGTTCAAAGAGCAGAACAAATCCCTCTGGCGGCGGGTAATACTAGATCGCAGTTCCAACTCTGGTCAGTAACTCAAAATTAAGGATGGCTGTATCTGGTATCTAGGATTCTCTGACCTGTTCATTCAGCACATATGCACATGAGATGCCGTTTAGAAAGGAAACTTATATTTTAATTACATCAAAAACAGGGAACCTTCTCTTCAGCTATGGTTTCACGCTGCGACATCGAGTCCACAAATAAAGCCAATGAGACAATGTTTATTACTAGTGTGTCCTTGACGTTAGTAAAAACATTGTCATGTACCTGATCATGAACAATTCTGTGTATAAGATCAAAGTTTATAATCATTATTTCTTAACTTTCGGTTTTATTTATTTCATTACATAACTGCTTGGTTTTGGATAATATAACGGCAGCTATATTTTTGAGTGGTTGTATAATTTCGTCTATAGAGGGTTCTATAGATGAACTGCTGAAAGTTAGGGTCTAGACACATGTTTTATTGAAAAATTGCTTATTTTTTGAACTTCACCCAAAGTTGTTCGAAGGCTATTTGCGCGAGCCGTCCTTAGTCTTGATTAGAGGAAAGGTTGCCACTCAACAACACGCACCGCCAACTCTTGATCCTCTCTGTACCAATGAATAATGGTATTGACTGTCACGTAATAAGCCCCACGACTGACCAGCTGGACATTTTCGGTGATTGGATTTGATCCTGCTATCCACAAATTGTGGGTCGAAAATTTTAACCACCAGGCATATTTTTGAACTGATTAAATTTATGCTGGTAACAAGTAATCATAATCGATACTCACTAAACACAATACTGTGTGTTAACAGTGTGTGATACGTATAATAAATCTCGATTTTTTTAACGTGTCACGATTCGTCGAACTAACTGATTAGTTACGCTCTGAGCACGTTAAAATAAATATGACAAAGACATGCACGGTATTCAACTTGTTAATTAATCGACTGAAATGCGTGGGTCGGTTGCGTGTGCATGAAAGTTGTTATAGAACATACCTTAAGGTAGGAACCGTCAGTAAACAATGAGGAAGGAAGAAGTAACCCTGGATCGTTTAAAGTGTTTTAAGGAAATCGAACCTCGTTGTGGTGACATATTCCCCTGTTTGAAATAAACCAAATACAGAGCTCCTGCTGACGTCACCGTTTGATATGATCTGGAACTTGTTATTGAACAGTTCACGTTACCTCTGGGATTTGTGGAAGTTGGACAAAGAAAATTTGTAAAAATGATCCGCAGTTCTGTGTAACAAAAGCTAGCTTTGTAACTCCAGGAAGAAGAAGCGAGTTGTTAGAAATAACTAGACATATCTGTTTAAATTGTAAGAGAAATTCATGTAAGTGAATCATGTTGATACTTGTGTGTTTATTTAACCCACTTGAAACATGTGATACGACTAATGTCGAAAATACCGAAACCTAATTCATGTACAGGAGCAAACATGGTTGGAATTAGAAATATTCGTAACTTCCGGATAAAATGGTTGTGGTACAAATAGGTTTTGTTTAATGTAGATAAACAGTTATTTCCCAGCATTCCCTTCCAGTTCTTCTGGGATCGAATTCTGTGAACCATTGATATGATATAGTTAGTGATTCAGTTATTGTACTATTATTGTTTACAGAAGGCTGGACTAAACTCCTGTTAGTGTCTTCTATTGCGTAAATGTTTTACTTGTAGAATACTAAATTTATAAAACTCAGTTAGGATAAAAGTTTTACGAAATTCTCATGAACTAATTGTGATTAACAGCATATTTTGACATGAAAAAAACAACATTTTAAATTCCTGAGGGAAAAAGTAGTTATTGACGAGCGGATATTTGACTGTGTTTCTTGCAATTACGTGTCTGTCTTTTAAATTAATAAAAAAATTTTCTCATTTCAACATTTTGTTACTGTGTCGTCTAATCCTTATCACACAACTCCTGCGCGAGATGTTTTCGTTTTAATAGAATTTCTGGAAAGTTGCTTGTATCTCATTAGATAGAAGCCTCTCTCTCTCTGGATAATAAAACTCTATTTACACGTGACAGTGAAACGTCGGTCTTGTCAGCGTAGTGAAGTGATGTAAGTTGAAACATTAGCCTATTTTAATCTCGAACTCAGGCACGCAGCTAATAGGTGGCGCTGTAATAACATGCAGTCGGTGTAATTGAAACATTCTTAACTCCAACCTTGTGTAGTAGACTCGAGATCAAGGTTCGAGTGTGTGCATTTAGAGTAGTTTCCCTTCCTAGACTCTCTTTTGAATTACAAGGTCCATTTTAATTTCACGTCTTTAAACATTAATAGGAATGAATTGTATATCACCATGTTCATCAGTTTAAATGTGGTATAACATTCTTAGTGAATCTAGCTTGTTATGTGACATATAACAAACTCGTAAGTGCGGGGTTTACTGTTTTATGTACTCGTTTGAAAACTATTTATTCCTTCTTTCTGTGGTCCCGGCATGGCCAGATGGTTAAGGCACTCGACTCATAATCTGAGGGTTCTGGGTTCGAACCCCCGTCGCACCAAACATGCTTGCCCTTTCAGCCGTAGGGCGTTATTATGTATCGTTCAATCCCACTATTCGTTGGTAAGAGTAACCCCAGAGTTGGCGGTGGGTGGCGATGACTAGCTGCCTTCCCTCTAGTCTTACACTGCTAAGTTAGAAACGGCTAGCGCAGATAGCCTTTGTGTAGCTTTGCGCGAAATTCAAAACAAACAAACCAATCCTTCTTTGTGAAAACTGTCTTATATTTTAATAGGGTGTCGCAACAAGCAGAAATATAAATTACCCAACATTATGCAATATGTATACCCCACTGGTATTGAATGACATGAAAAAAAGTTGGTATTTTGAGGGTTTTAAACGAAATAGGGTGTATGAGTCACATCCAGAACTTATTGCAAAGTTGTGTTGGGACTTCAGAACTGTCAAAACGATGTAGCTAATAGAATGAAGTTGGGCAGTGGTGGCTTGTGGTTTATATGTTTGTAAATGGTCACCTTAGATGCTGGGTTATCACTGTTTTGTGTGTAACATGTTTCTAATGTGGCTAGAGACAAACTCTCACTGTTTTAAGTGTTGTACTAGTGATAAACTACACGTGTTTAAACTTACTTTTCAAGTTAATTATGCCATGCACTGTTTGTAGGATAGGCTTAAGATTCAAGTGTGAACTTAATGTTTTGACATGCTACACAACTCCCCCCTCTTATAACCATGTTTTTTTTATTTTAATATAACTGACTGAAATAGGACAGAATAACGATTTATCTCCGACTGAAACGTCTTATATCTTTGCATATTTCAACGTTTTTATTTTATTACAATAAACACAATTTAACGTGAAACCTGTTATTTTATCCTACTTAAACAGTTTGGCCTGGCATGGCCAGGTGGTTAAAGCACTCGACTCGTAATCTGAGGGTCGTGGGTTCGAATTCCCACCACACCAAGCGTGCTCGCCCTTTAAGCCGTGGTGGCGTTATAATGTGACAGGCAATCCCACTATTCGTTGGTAAAAGAGTAGCCCAAGAGTTGGCGGTGGGTGGTGATGACTAGCTGCCTTCCCGCCTTTACGCGAAGTTAAAAAAACAAACAAAACTTAAACGGTTTTAAATAATCATTATTTTATGAAATCCAAGAAATATATGTTTGTTTCCCCCCCGATTTTAGTCATTATATTAATATAATAAGAGATGTCCGCGGGGAGGGGATTTTCCTGCGGGTGAGGTTGCCAGGTTTACTATACACAGGTATGGATTGTTGGTTGATTTAACTTTGTTCTATGTTTGTGATATGTTTTATGTATCATTTAATATGTACACAAAGCTTACTTATTATTAAGGCAAAATTTACTCTTATATATATTTGTTATATATTAGAAACATTTAAATATATACTGTTTATATTTTTAGTGTCCGAGAACTGTCATGAAGCAACGTAGACACAAAGTTGAAATTTTTTGACACCCCTTCTCCCCATGTTCCCAACTGCCGTTACTAAGGAAACCAACCCATACAAGTAAAACGCACATCATTGGAGAACGTTATCCGTCCAACTCCGTAAAGAACCGGCTTCGTCAGTTACTCTTGTGTTTCAAATACGGGTTACATCGTGACAACCAAGGTACTTGTAGTTTTCATAGATTCTTTTTGTCGCTGTCCCAAGAATTTCGAGAAACTGAGAAACAAACAAAAAGGTGTTATATTGCTCGCTAGCTAGCCGTTGTACTTACGAGCAGATCATTTATGTCAGACTCTACGGTTAAAGTTTGTACGTTATCCTACTAGGTTTTTATATAGTTAAAAGATATAATATATAGAAGTAAGGGATGGCCGATCATACGGAGCTGATGGCGGAGATGGCACTCGTCGAGAAGATGAGCACACAAGATAGGCTAAAGCACGCCCGCAAGCGACGCCTTCAACAAATGAAGAAATGGAGTCAGAGAGAGAAAGAATACACCAGCAAGAGGAAAAAAACCGAGCAAAACCTGAACCGTAAAACCAAGACAAATGATTACAAGATTCATTTTGTTCCGAGTGTGATGCTGCTGGAAGCTGCTGCAAGAAACGACATAGAAGAAGGTATGTTTAGGATATGTATGTGAGAACATAGCTCTGTACGTCTTGTATCTGGTAAAAACTGAGACCTTAGCTCTGTGCGTCTTGTATCTGGTAAACATTGAGAACTTAGCTCTGTACGTCTTATATGTAGTAAAAACTGAGAACATAGCTCTGTACGTCTTGTTTACAGTAAAAACTGTGAACTTAGCTCTGTGCGTCTTGTTTACAGTAAAAACTGTGAACTTAGCTTTGTACGTCTTGTTTACAGTAAAAACTATGAACTTAGCTCTGCACGTCGTGTATCTGGTAAAAACTGAGAACTTAGCTCTGTACGTCTTGTTTGTAGTAAAAACTGAGAACTTAGCTCTGTACGTCTTCTATGTAGTAAAAACTGAGAACGTAGCTCTGTACGTCTTGTTTGTAGTAAAAACTGTGAACATCGCTCTGTACGTCTTGTTTGTAGTAAAAACTGAGAACATAGCTCTGTACGTCTTGTATCTGGTAAACACTGAGAACTTAGCTCTGTGCGTCTTGTATGTAGTAAAAACTGTGAACATAGCTCTGTACGTCTTGTATCTGGTAAACACTGAGAACTTAGCTCTGTGCGTCTTGTATGTAGTAAAAACTGAGAACTTAGCTCTGTGCGTCTTGTTTGTAGTAAAACCTGAGAACTTAGCTCTGTACGTCTTGTATGTAGTAAAAACTGAGAACTTAGCTCTGTACGTTTTGTTTGTAGTAAAAACTGAGAACTTAGCTCTGTGCGTCTTGTTTACAGTAAAAACTGTGAACTTAGCTCTGTGCGTCTTGTTTGTAGTAAAAACGGAGAACATAGCTCTGTACGTCTTGTATCTGGCAAAAACTGAGAACATAGCTCTTTGTTTTGTATGTAGTAAAAACTGTGAACATAGCTCTTCGTCTTGATGTAGTAAAAACTGTGAACTTAGCTCTGTACGTCTTGTTTGTAGTAAAATCTGAGAACTTAGCTCTATGCGTCTTGTTTGTAGTAATAACTGAATACTTATCTCTGTGCGTCTTGTATGTAGTAAAAACTGAGAACTTAGCTCTGTGCGTCTTGTTTGTAGTAAAACCTGAGAACTTAGCTCTGTACGTCTTGTTTGTAGTAAAAACTGAGAACTTAGCTCTATGCGTCTTGTTTGTAGTAAAAACTGAATACTTAACTCTGTACGTCTTATATGTAGCAAAAACTGAGAACTTAGCTCTGTGGGTCTTGTTTGTAGTAAAAACTGAGAACTTAGCTCTGTACGTCTTGTTTGTAGTAAAAACGGAGAACATAGCTCTGTACGTCTTGTTTGTAGTAAAAACTGTGAACATTGCTCTGTACGTCTTGTATCTGGTAAACACTGTGAACTTAGCTCTTCGTCTTGTATGCAGTAAAAACTGAGAACTTAGCTCTGTACGTCTTGTTTGTAGTAAAAACTGTGAACATAGCTCTGTACGTCTTGTTTGTATTAAAAACTGAGAACTTAGCTCTGTATGTCTTGTATATAGTAAAAACTGAAAACTTAGCTCTGTGCGTCTTGTGTCTGGTAAAAACTGAGAACTTAGCTCTGTACGTCTTGTATCTGGCAAAAACTGAGAACATAGCTCTTCGTTTTGTATGTAGTTAAAACTGTGAACATAGCTCTTCGTCTTGATGTAGTAAAAACTGTGAACTTAGCTCTGTGGGTCTTGTTTGTAGTAAAAACTGAGAACTTAGCTCTGTGGGTCTTGTTTGTAGTAAAAACTGAGAACTTAGCTCTGTACGTCTTGTTTGTAGTAAAAACTGTGAACATTGCTCTGTACGTCTTGTATCTGGTAAACACTGTGAACTTAGCTCTATGCGTCTTGTTTGTAGTAAAAACTGAATACTTAACTCTGTACGTCTTATATGTAGCAAAAACTGAGAACTTAGCTCTGTGGGTCTTGTTTGTAGTAAAAACTGAGAACTTAGCTCTGTACGTCTTGTTTGTAGTAAAAACGGAGAACATAGCTCTGTACGTCTTGTTTGTAGTAAAAACTGTGAACATTGCTCTGTACGTCTTGTATCTGGTAAACACTGTGAACTTAGCTCTTCGTCTTGTATGCAGTAAAAACTGAGAACTTAGCTCTGTACGTCTTGTTTGTAGTAAAAACTGTGAACATAGCTCTGTACGTCTTGTTTGTATTAAAAACTGAGAACTTAGCTCTGTATGTCTTGTATATAGTAAAAACTGAGAACTTAGCTCTGTGCGTCTTGTATCTGGCAAAAACTGAGAACATAGCTCTTCGTTTTGTATGTAGTTAAAACTGTGAACATAGCTCTTCGTCTTGATGTAGTAAAAACTGTGAACTTAGCTCTGTGGGTCTTGTTTGTAGTAAAAACTGAGAACTTAGCTCTGTGGGTCTTGTTTGTAGTAAAAACTGAGAACTTAGCTCTGTACGTCTTGTTTGTAGTAAAAACTGAGAACTTAGCTCTGTGCGTCTTGTTTACAGTAAAAACTGTGAACTTAGCTCTATGCGTCTTGTTTGTAGTAAAAACTGAATACTTAACTCTGTACGTCTTATATGTAGCAAAACTGAGAACTTAGCTCTGTGGGTCTTGTTTGTAGTAAAAACTGAGAACTTAGCTCTGTACGTCTTGTTTGTAGTAAAAACGGAGAACATAGCTCTGTACGTCTTGTTTGTAGTAAAAACTGTGAACATTGCTCTGTACGTCTTGTATCTGGTAAACACTGTGAACTTAGCTCTATGCGTCTTGTTTGTAGTAAAAACTGAATACTTAACTCTGTACGTCTTATATGTAGCAAAACTGAGAACTTAGCTCTGTGGGTCTTGTTTGTAGTAAAAACTGAGAACTTAGCTCTGTACGTCTTGTTTGTAGTAAAAACGGAGAACATAGCTCTGTACGTCTTGTTTGTAGTAAAAACTGTGAACATTGCTCTGTACGTCTTGTATCTGGTAAACACTGTGAACTTAGCTCTTCGTCTTGTATGCAGTAAAAACTGAGAACTTAGCTCTGTACGTCTTGTTTGTAGTAAAAACTGTGAACATAGCTCTGTACGTCTTGTTTGTATTAAAAACTGAGAACTTAGCTCTGTATGTCTTGTATATAGTAAAAACTGAGAACTTAGCTCTGTGCGTCTTGTATCTGGCAAAAACTGAGAACATAGCTCTTCGTTTTGTATGTAGTTAAAACTGTGAACATAGCTCTTCGTCTTGATGTAGTAAAAACTGTGAACTTAGCTCTGTGGGTCTTGTTTGTAGTAAAAACTGAGAACTTAGCTCTGTGGGTCTTGTTTGTAGTAAAAACTGAGAACTTAGCTCTGTACGTCTTGTTTGTAGTAAAAACTGAGAACTTAGCTCTGTGCGTCTTGTTTACAGTAAAAACTGTGAACTTAGCTCTATGCGTCTTGTTTGTAGTAAAAACTGAATACTTAACTCTGTACGTCTTATATGTAGCAAAAACTGAGAACTTAGCTCTGTGGGTCTTGTTTGTAGTAAAAACTGAGAACTTAGCTCTGTACGTCTTGTTTGTAGTAAAAACGGAGAACATAGCTCTGTACGTCTTGTTTGTAGTAAAAACTGTGAACATTGCTCTGTACGTCTTGTATCTGGTAAATACTGAGAACGTAGCTCTGTACGTCTTGTATCTGGTAAATACTGAGAACGTAGCTCTGTACGTCTTGTATCTGGTAAATACTGAGAACGTAGCTCTGTACGTCTTGTATCTGGTAAATACTGAGAACTTAGCTCTGTACGTCTTGTATGTAGTAAAAACTGAGAACTTAGCTCTGTATGTCTTGTATATAGTAAAAACTGAGAACATAGCTCTGTATGTCTTGTATATAGTAAAAACTGAGAACATAGCTTTGTATGTCTTGTATTTGGCAAAGATTGATAACATAGCTCCGTACGTCTTGTATGTGGTAAAAACTGAGAACTTAGCTCTGTACGTCTTGTATGTAGTAAAAACTGTGAACATAGCTCTGTACGTCTTGTATCTGGTAAACACTGAGAACTTAGCTCTGTACGTCTTGTATGTAGTAAAAACTGAGAACTTAGCTCTGTATGTCTTGTATATAGTAAAAACTGAGAACATAGCTCTGTATGTCTTGTATATAGTAAAAACTGAGAACATAGCTTTGTATGTCTTGTATTTGGCAAAGATTGATAACATAGCTCCGTACGTCTTGTATGTGGTAAAAACTGAAGATTTACTTAGCTGTCCACATCTTGTATTTCGACGATTAACAATCGGTTACAATAACCGTACTTTACGGGAAACAAGACTGGAACACAAGTTGCATAATATTACCAAAATTTACCTTAACGGATTCAGAAGACTTCCTGAAAATCTACCGTTGTGGATACAGAGCATACACCCTCTTTCCCAAAATAAAACATGAAAAATGAACGTTTTTGTTTGTTTTTAGTATTTTAAAAGATTCCAAAATTTCGTGTTCTTAACGTCGAATGAAATACGTAGATTTGAATTTGTGCACGAGCTCTTTGTATTTTTATATTTTTTTCTTACACCGACTAAAAACACATACATTTTTTAACCAAATAAACTTGACAGTGGTACGCGTATAAAAAAGGGTAAAACGTATTTTTATATATTCTTAAAATATCACGAATAAATAACGTAAATAGAAATACAAAACAAACTGTTTATTTTGTAACGTTTAGAGCAACGCACTAAATGACACAACACAAGTATGGCTTATCTGATGCTTGGAACAATCAGACGAAATGATAAACCGTGTTTGTTATTCTTGTTGGAATAGTGTGTCTGGAATGTCTCAACTGACTTGCGTTACACACGTGTGTGACTCGGTCGAGATATTCCAGTGAACTTTATCTTCGTAACTATCGTTTTAGTGAACCCTACACTGGTATTCTACTTGTATCGGTAAACTGTACACTTGTATTCTACCTGTATCGGTAAACTGTACACTTGTATTCTACCTGTATCGGTAAACTGTACACTGGAATTCTACCTGTATCGGTAAACCCTACACTGGAATTCTACCTGTATCGGTAAACTGTACACTGCTATTCTACCTATATCGGTAAACCCTACACTTGTATTCTACCTGTATCGGTAAACCCTACACTTGTATTCTACCTGTATCGGTAAACCCTACACTTGTATTCTACCTGTATCGGTAAACTGCACACTGGTATTCTGCCTGTATCGGTAAACCCTACACTTTTATTCTACCTGTATCGGTAAACCCTACACTGGTATTCTACCCGTATCGTTAAACCCTACACTGGTGTTCTACCTGTATCGGTAAACCCTACACTTGTATTCTACCTGTATCGGTAAACCCTACACTTGTATTCTACCTGTATCGGTAAACTGCACACTGGTATTCTACCTGTATCGGTAAACTGCACACTGGTATTCTACCTGTATCGGTAAACTGCACACTGGTATTCTACCTGTATCGGTAAACCCTACACTTGTATTCTACCTGTATCGGTAAACCCTACACTTGTATTCTACCTGTATCGGTAAACTGCACACTGGTATTCTACCTGTATCGGTAAACCCTACACTGGTATTCTACCTGTATCGGTAAACCCTACACTGGTATTCTACCTGTATCGGTAAACCCTACACTGGTGTTCTACCTGTATCGGTAAACTGCACACTGGTATTCTACCTGTATCGGTAAACCCTATACTGGTGTTCTACCTGTATGGGTAAACCCTACACTGGTGTTCTACCTGTATCGGTAAACCCTACACTGGTGTTCTACCTGTATCGGTAAACCCTACACTGGTGTTCTACCTGTATCGGTAAACCCTACACTGGTGTTCTACCTGTATCGGTAAATCCTACACTTGTATTCTACCTGTATCGGTAAATCCTACACTTGTATTCTACCTGTATCGGTAAACCCTACACTGGTATTCTACCTGTATCGGTAAACCCTACACTGAAATTCTACCTGTATCGGTAAACTGTACACTGCTATTCTACCTGTATCGGTAAACCCTACACTTGTATTCTACCTGTATCGGTAAACCCTACACTTGTATTCTACCTCTATCGGTAAACCCTACACTTGTATTCTACCTGTATCGGTAAACCCTACACTTGTATTCTACCTGTATCGGTAAACCCTACACTTGTATTCTACCTGTATCGGTAAACTGCACACTGGTATTCTACCTGTATCGGTAAACCCTACACTTTTATTCTACCTGTATCGGTAAACCCTACACTTGTATTCTACCTGTATCGGTAAACCCTACACTTGTATTTTACCTGTATCGGTAAACTGCACACTGGTATTCTACCTGTATCGGTAAATCCTACACTTGTATTCTACCTGTATCGGTAAATCCTACACTTGTATTCTACCTGTATCGGTAAACCCTACACTGGTGTTCTACCTGTATCGGTAAACCCTACACTGGTATTCTACCTGTATCGTTAAACCCTACACTGGTTGTTTCTACCTGTATCGGTAAACCCTACACTGGTGTTCTGCCTGTATCGGTAAACCCTACACTGGTATTCTGCCTGTATCGTTAAACCCTACACTGGTGTTCTGCCTGTATCGGTAAACTGTACACTGCTATTCTACCTGTGTCGTTAAACCCTACACTGGTGTTCTACCTGTATCGGTAAACCCTACACTGGTGTTCTACCTGTATCGGTAAACCCTACACTGGTATTCTACCTGTATCGGTAAACCCTACACTGGTGTTCTACCTGTATCGGTAAACCCTACACTGGTGTTCTACCTGTATCGGTAAACCCTACACTGGTATTCTACCTGTATCGTTAAACCCTACACTGGTGTTCTACCTGTATCGGTAAACCCTACACTGGTGTTCTACCTGTATCGGTAAACCCTACACTGGTGTTCTACCTGTATCGTTAAACCCTACACTGGTGTTTTACCTGTATCGTTAAACCCTACACTGGTGTTTTACCTGTATCGTTAAACCCTACACTGGTGTTCTACCTGTATCGGTAAACCCTACACTGGTGTTCTACCTGTATCGGTAAACCCTACACTTGTATTCTACCTGTATCGGTAAACCCTACACTGGTATTCTACCTGTATCGGTAAACCCTACACTTTTATTCTACCTGTATCGGTAAACCCTACACTGGTGTTCTACCTGTATCGGTAAACTGCACACTGGTATTCTACCTGTATCGGTAAACCCTATACTGGTGTTCTACCTGTATCGGTAAATCCTACACTTGTATTCTACCTGTATCGGTAAATCCTACACTTGTATTCTACCTGTATCGGTAAACCCTACACTGGTATTCTACCTGTATCGGTAAACCCTACACTTGTATTCTACCTGTATCGGTAAACTGCACACTGGTATTCTACCTGTATCGGTAAACCCTACACTTTTATTCTACCTGTATCGGTAAACCCTACACTTGTATTCTACCTGTATCGGTAAACCCTACACTTGTATTCTACCTGTATCGGTAAACCCTACACTTGTATTCTACCTGTATCGGTAAACTGCACACTGGTATTCTACCTGTATCGGTAAACCCTACACTTGTATTCTACCTGTATCGGTAAACCCTACACTTGTATTCTACCTGTATCGGTAAACCCTACACTGGTGTTCTACCTGTATCGGTAAACCCTACACTGGTATTCTACCTGTATCGTTAAACCCTACACTGGTGTTCTACCTGTATCGGTAAACCCTACACTGGTGTTCTACCTGTATCGGTAAACCCTACACTGGTATTCTACCTGTATCGTTAAACCCTACACTGGTGTTCTACCTGTATCGGTAAACTGTACACTGCTATTCTACCTGTGTCGTTAAACCCTACACTGGTGTTCTACCTGTATCGGTAAACCCTACACTGGTGTTCTACCTGTATCGGTAAACCCTACACTGGTGTTCTACCTGTATCGTTAAACCCTACACTGGTGTTCTACCTGTATCGGTAAACCCTACACTGGTGTTCTACCTGTATCGGTAAACCCTACACTGGTATTCTACCTGTATCGGTAAACCCTACACTGGTGTTCTACCTGTATCGGTAAACCCTACACTGGTAAACCCTACACTGGTGTTCTACCTGTATCGGTAAACCCTACACTGGTGTTCTACCTGTATCGGTAAACCCTACACTGGTGTTCTACCTGTATCGGTAAACCCTACACTGGTGTTCTACCTGTATCGGTAAACCCTACACTGGTGTTCTACCTGTATCGGTAAACCCTACACTTGTATTCTACCTGTATCGGTAAATCCCACACTTGTATTCTACCTGTATCGGTAAACCCTACACTGGTATTCTACCTGTATCGGTAAACCCTACACTGGTATTCTACCTGTATCGGTAAACCCTACACTGGAATTCTACCTGTATCGGTAAACCCTACACTTGTATTCTACCTGTATCGGTAAACCCTACACTTGTATTCTACCTGTATCGGTAAACCCTACACTTGTATTCTACCTGTATCGGTAAACCCTACACTTGTATTCTACCTGTATCGGTAAACCCTACACTTGTATTCTACCTGTATCGGTAAACCCTACACTGGTGTTCTACCTGTATCGGTAAACCCTACACTGGTGTTCTACCTGTATCGGTAAACCCTACACTGGTGTTCTACCTGTATCGGTAAACTGCACACTGGTGTTCTACCTGTATCGGTAAACCCTACACTTTTATTCTACCTGTATCGGTAAACCCTACACTGGTGTTCTACCTGTATCGGTAAACCCTACACTGGTGTTCTACCTGTATCGGTAAACCCTACACTGGTGTTCTACCTGTATCGGTAAACCCTACACTGGTGTTCTACCTGTATCGGTAAACCCTACACTGGTGTTCTACCTGTATCGTTAAACCCTACACTGGTGTTCTACCTGTATCGTTAAACCCTACACTGGTGTTCTACCTGTATCGGTAAACCCTACACTGGTGTTCTACCTGTATCGGTAAACCCTACACTGGTGTTCTACCTGTATCGTTAAACCCTACACTGGTGTTCTACCTGTGTCGTTAAACCCTACACTGGTGTTCTACCTGTGTCGGTAAACTGTACACTGCTGTTCTACCTGTGTCGTTAAACCCTACACTGGTGTTCTACCTGTATCGGTAAATCCTACACTTGTATTCTACCTGTATTCTACCTGTATAAATCCTACACTGGTATTCTACCTGTATCGGTAAACCCTACACTGGAATTCTACCTGTATCGATAAACTGTACACTGCTATTCTACCTGTATCGGTAAACCCTACACTTGTATTCTACCTGTATCGATAAACCCTACACTTGTATTCTACCTGTATCGATAAACCCTACACTTGTATTCTACCTGTATCGGTAAACTGCACACTGGTATTCTACCTGTATCGGTAAACCCTACACTTTTATTCTACCTGTATCGGTAAACCGTACACTGGTGTTCTACCTGTATCGGTAAACCCTACACTGGTGTTCTACCTGTATCGGTAAACCCTACACTGGTATTCTACCTGTATCGGTAAACCCTACACTGGTATTCTACCTGTATCGGTAAACCCTACACTTGTATTCTACCTGTATCGGTAAACCCTACACTGGTGTTCTACCTGTATCGTTAAACCCTACACTGGTGTTCTACCTGTATCGGTAAACCCTACACTGGTGTTCTACCTGTATCGGTAAACCCTACACTGGTGTTCTACCTGTATCGGTAAACCCTACACTGGTGTTCTACCTGTATCGGTAAACCCTACACTGGTGTTCTACCTGTATCGGTAAACCCTACACTGGTGTTCTACCTGTATCGGTAAACTGTACACTGCTATTCTACCTGTGTCGTTAAACCCTACACTGGTGTTCTACCTGTATCGGTAAACCCTACACTTGTATTCTACCTGTATCGGTAAACCCTACACTGGTATTCTACCTGTATCGGTAAACCCTACACTGGTATTCTACCTGTATCGGTAAACCCTACACTGGTGTTCTACCTGTATCGGTAAACTGTACACTGCTGTTCTACCTGTGTCGTTAAACCCTACACTGGTGTTCTACCTGTATCGGTAAATCCTACACTTGTATTCTACCTGTATCGGTAAACCCTACACTGGTGTTCTACCTGTATCGGTAAACCCTACACTGGTGTTCTACCTGTATCGGTAAACCCTACACTGGTGTTCTACCTGTATCGGTAAACCCTACACTGTTATTCTACCTGTATCGGTAAACCCTACACTGGTATTCTACCCGTATCGTTAAACCCTACACTGGTGTTCTACCTGTATCGGTAAACCCTACACTGGTATTCCACCTGTGTCGTTAAACCCTACACTGGTGTTCTACCTGTATCGGTAAACCCTACACTGGTGTTCTACCTGTATCGGTAAACTGTACACTGCTATTCTACCTGTATCGGTAAACCCTACACTGGTGTTCTACCTGTATCGGTAAATCCTACACTTGTATTCTACCTGTATCGGTAAACTCTACACTTGTATTCTACCTGTATCGGTAAACCCTACACTGGTATTCTACCTGTATCGGTAAACCCTACACTGGTGTTCTACCTGTATCGGTAAACCCTACACTGGTATTCTACCTGTATCGGTAAACCCTACACTGGTATTCTACCTGTATCGGTAAACCCTACACTGGTATTCTACCTGTACCGGTAAACCCTACACTGGTATTCTACCTGTATCGGTAAACTGTACACTGGTATTGTACCTGTATCGGTAAACTGTACACTTCTAGTGATTGTCTGAGTACATTCTTTACACGGACTAACCACACTTATGTTCTTTGTTATAATCCAGTATTATTTTAAATAGTGAATTTCGTAATATATTTATTAGTAAACAAATTATGCGTTCGGCATTTTGTAGTTTTAGTCGTAACAGCAGATATGTGTTAAAACAGACGATGTGATAACTCCACCCCCACTGCATACTGCTGAACGTGAAAAGCGTCTTCGCAGACATATCACACATGTGGGCCACGCCCAGACCTTATCACCAGTAATTTTAGAGTTTTCTCGCTATCAGCAGTAGGTGGAGCAAGTTGTTTGAAACAGGGAATAATAACCTATAATTGTCTGTGTTCCCTCTTTTAGACAGCCTTTTAAACTTCACAGTAATACGAGTTCTAAAACTTCTCTTTGTGGGAAAATTTAAAATGACCTAATTTTGCGTGTGCTCAATACGTTCTGTTTCTTATTACGTATGTTTCAGTATTGGTATGACGTTGGTAAATAATGACATTTTATTTTTAATCTTGCATAGCTTTGAAAACCTTTTATCCTGTTCTTTGAGTTGTTTGACACTGGACTGTGCTGGCTACAAAGTATCGTTTATGACCTTAAAATCATTCAAGAATGACCTTTCAGTAAGCTACATTGTACGTGTTCCCCCAAACCCCTTTCAAATTCGTGGCTATGCTGATTTGTACAAAAACAAACTCGATCCAGCATGGCCAGATGGTTAAGGCGCTCGACTTGTAATCCGAGGGTCGGGGGTTCGACTCCTCGTCACACTAACCATGCCCTTTCAGCCGTGGGGGCGTTGTAATGTACGATCAATCTCACTATTCTTTGGTGGTGGGTGGTGATGACTAGCTGCCTTCCCTCTAGTCTTACACTGCTAAATTAGGAACGACTAGCGCTGATAGCCCGCGGGTAGCTTTGCGCAAAATTCAGTAAAACCGAACCAAAAACCAGTTTTCTCACCTTGATGAAACAATAATCAGTGATGTCGAGAAACCCACTTGTTGAGAAATTTATATGCAAAAACGGCTCGTTTGGGTTGAGAAAATATTTTACATAGAAGAGCGAACAACGTTTCGACCTTCTTCATCGTGAACCTGACGATGACCGAAGAAGGTCGAAACGTTGTTCGCTCTTCTATGTAAAATATTTTCTCAACCCAAACGAGCCGTTTTTGCATATAAAGTTTTCTCACCTGTTTAGTGAAACTTGGAATAAATATTTTGCTCATTAACTCGAGAATTACCGGAGAATTTTATCGGCTGTATAAACATTTATGTAAGTTATTGATGTTTGTGGGTTCATGACACCATTGGTTATAGGGTCTCTAGTAGGTGCCGCATAAAATAATTAAATAATAAAAAAACACATCAGTATAGCTTTAATTCTACTGATGGCCGCTGGAGTACCATTTGTATTTTGTGTAGAAGATGAGGGATTTTACCCTGTTGTTAGGTCGGTTTGTAACATTTAAGGACATGACATTACGCGGTATAATGTAGTTCCTTGGCCCTAGTGGTAGAAAGGGTGTGCAAATATAATTGGTAACTTAAAGCTTAGAATAAAAATGGCCTCCACACCAACGTGCTCACTTAGGATTGTTTTAAACCAAAACTTATCACCAACTTTGAGTGTTAATAATAATCTAAAGCTTGTTATTTGGAAACATGTTGTTTCATTGTTGACGAGAGTAGTTTGTTACTCATTAAAAGCATATTTGTTTTGTTCCACCTTGTCACATAACGTAGATCAAGCTCGGATCTAAAGTCGTTGGAACTTTGACATTTCCTCCGCTACAGTGAATGCAGTGTTAATAGGAAAAGGAAGGTATTGTGTGGGCCAATTGTGTGTCTACACGTCAATATCACGAGGGAACAATATCTGGATTCGATTGGTTAGTTTTACTCCTAAGAGATCAGTATTTCCCAAAGTGAGAACCACGAAGCGTTTTCTGACGGGGGGTGGGGGCAAAAATGGGTCGAACGAAAACAGAGGTTCTGAATTAATTTATTTCTAAGTAAACAATAAACAGATAAAAATTATGTTAAATTGATTTAGTTCAGGCAGTGTGTCAAAAGGAGATGTTATTGTTTTTGACATGGTACTGTTTATCCACCATCGTGCTTACAGGTTTGGGGGCCTCGAGCTTACCTTGTTCGCAGCAGTGGAGCCTAGAACTAAAGAAGTTTAGGAACCACTGTGATAGAGAACCTTTCAAAATTTTACGACTGCAGCGCTCCTCTGTGGAAGACTGTTTAATTAAAAACACAAGAGGCATAAAATATCCTGATTGACCTGTCCTTTACGTTTTCTTAAAATAAACATCTAAAAATTTTCTCTTAACTTCATGTAACACTTCAGTAATATGTAAACAAATACAGAGGTGTTCACTGGTAAAACAACGGTAAATCTTCGGACTTAGAAGGCTAAAATCAGGGTCGATTGCCCTGGGTGAACAGAGCAGATAGATCGGTGCTATAAGAAAACACTCACAAATACAGTTGGCCCTAAAAATATTTAGATTTTATTATTATCAACCTTCAAGTGGATCAGCTTGATGGTTTTCAGTGCTAGAATTCGAGGCTCGATTCTTGCTGCGGACACAAGCCCAGTTAGTTCGTTCAATGCATATGTGACCCTAAAGTAAAACAAAAACAGTTGTTATTAGGTCTTTAATTACGGCGTAACTGCTTTTCCCTTTTGATACAGTTTATCTGTGATTTTATTTGGTCTCAGTTATTGCTTAAAGTTCTCTTTATTTTTTTAATATAAGTGGGTTTCTGAGGACAGATATCAGTGAACATTATTGTGGTTACGCCTTTTGTTTTGTTTTTCATGTTGTTTTTTTTACACGTGTAATACTTATATTTGTGCAGCGAATCTAAACGTTTGTACCCCTGTAAAACTTTAACCCGTGGCCAATAAAACAACTCATCTGTAACAAATGTTGATTGGTTGAATTGGTGGGAATTCAACTGACGGCAAACCACGCTGGCTCAACTTGTGTTGCAAATATCACTAATAACTGACAACACACAGTGTTATAGCGGCTCTGGGCGATTTTTCGAGCAGGTGGATCAGTTCTCCACGAATATCGCCCCCCCACAAAAAAAAAAACAAACAAGATAAAAACACACACACACACACAACGCTTTAGATAACACATAAAACCTAAATTAGCAATCAGTCCTGTCTATAACGACTCCAAGTTTTGCTGTTTGCTTCGCTTTTGTTTACGGAATATCGTCTTAACGTTCCATATCTGAACAACCACGTTTTGCCTAAACAATTTAAATAACGAGTTTCTGAGATGTGGACGTGGCCAGTGATGTCTCAGGTGTGTAAAATAGGATGACGTCTACTGTGGGTTCCTGTATCTAACTCAGTAACTAGGTGTAATGCTTAAACGGGGAGTGAACATGTATAATAAGGTTATCGCTTAGTTTTCCGCATTTCATGACTTCAGATTCGAACCTTGATACAACGCTAAACACATGTAACACTTTCAATTATGGAGAATAACATAGATGTGACAGTCAGCCGGTGAGCACTACTTACCTCATTCCTCCAGTTTAGCAGTTCAAAATTAGGGATGTCTATATTCTTTAAACTGGAGATCGTGGCCTCACAATTTAACTCGTATGTCGTATAAGGTTCAGCTTGGGTAGAGCTTATCACCTGATAACCTTATTTCACATAGGAACCTTTGACCCAAGATTCTGTTAGATGAGGTCTGGGGTTTATAAGCCTTTGAAACAAGAAAATATGTACTCTACATTCCAGTGAAATAAAAAAAATATATCGGTTATTGTGTTTATGGTAATCATGAAGATTCGCTTTCCTTGTTCAGGTGTGATTCTCGTGTTCTGTCTCCATGTTTATTCGAGTTGAAGAAGAAAGAACTAATTTCTGGAAACACTTGAGTCAATAGTGGTATTCCATAACTAGAACAACAAGAACATTATAATTATATTAAGAACTAATTTCTGGAGACACTTGAGTCAGTAGTGGTATTCCATAACTAGAACAACAAGAACATTATAATTATATTAAGAACTAATTTCTGGAGACACTTGAGTCAGTAGTGGTATTCCATAACTAGAACAACAAGAACATTATAATTATATTAAGAACTAATTTCTGGAGACACTTGAGTCAGTAGTGGTATTCCATAACTAGAACAACAAGAACATTATAATTATATTAAGAACTAATTTCTGGAGATACTTGAGTCAGTAGTGGTATTCCATAACTAGAACAACAAGAACATTATAATTATATTATCAAACCCATGGGCTTATGACCCATATATATTGGGACGCTGTAGTGTGATTGAATACTTGAATTACTGGTTTGCCTTTTTTATCAGTTTAATGATCATTGCTGCTATAATGAACTTAATTTGTTTAACGCACTGTAATTAGTAGGTCAACGTATGTCGTTTAATGTAAATCAATGCCACGTTTGGGGCTCGCTTTCAGAGAATTTCCGTAGAAGTTCCTTCGCGAAATGCCCGTATTCTCAAAGTATTGTATTTAAACATTGAGTTTCATTACGTGCATTGGACGACAAGTGTTGTATATAAACATTAAGGTTTAATACAGCGGACGACAAGTGTTGTATATAAACATTAAGGTTTAATACAGCGGACGACAAGTGTTGTATATAAACATTTAGGCTAGTATTTCTCTTCTTTTGTTAATCTGAACAATACTTTCTGTCCAACGTGAATTGTGTTACGTGTTTTATCTAGTTAAATATATTGTATGGTCTCTTTTTAGATCTGAAATCCTCAGTCAAAAACTGAAAAACAAAACAAACAACAACACATAATTCTACGCTGTAAAAAAATTCTGTAAGATATGTACACATATAATGGTCAGCTGCATCTCTTGGGCGGTACTCGTATACAGGATAGTGCAAAGTTCACACTACCCCATGATTTGTAAGTCGTGTTCGTATTTCCTTAACACTTTTTTATCCTAAAACTCACTTGTGGAGATTTTTCAGTCTCTCCTGATGTTTTATCATCAAACGTTTTCTTTTTTGTTTTTGCGGTTGCATTAAGCAGGTGGTGGTTTTCACACGTTCAAATAACCTGAACGATTTGAAGCAGCGAATCACAGCAGTCTGTCTGCTACAAAACGTGACCTGTAACCCGAGTGAACGAGTGACATAATATTGCGGTATTAACGGTGCACGTTTCGAACAGCCCAGCCCTAAGAGCAGTACTTGAGTATAAGAATTGTGGTGTACGACGTTTGCGTTACCCTGTACAACTGTGTTGTACTTTTCAAAGAATTAGACTGAACATATCGAAAGCGATAGAATAACGTACAAGAGTGAAAATGTAACGGTTTTCTTCTGTTGTTGTTATGTATTTGGTCAAGAGACTCAGGGCAGTTAGTTACTACAAACCACTTAATCAATTAGACCAATCAGAACTCGTAAACAGACGAGAACCTGTTGGTTGTAGCTGAACTGGCACGGATTCTTATAAGGGATTTTCTTACCTTTGTTTCGTGTAAGCTGGTCCTCTAGAATTCAAAGAAATAATTTTACAAATTACCCGAACGAAGCCTTAAGTAAACAGGGTCGTTAAGAGGGTCCAAACCCCCCAGTTTTGACAACCATTTTTCCCACTATTTTAGGCTTATTGATTGATAGTTGGTAATATGTAAAAATAGTGGTCAGTAATTAAAAGTCAACAGAAGTTATGGATAAATATGACTGGGTAAAGCTTGGGAAGTTATGAATTCGATTCATAATACAGACTTATGTGTGAAACCACAACTTAACTAATCTTTTAATACAATTAGTCAAATTTTTGAGGTCTGTAAACTAGTTTGAATGAAATTAACATTAATTTATACTTCAGATAATATAGTAAAAAAAACAAACAAAAACACCACAGTTAACTCCTAACACACATATCTGTGTTTGGAAACTTAGCTAGCGTGATAAGTCTACATCTTGCAGTCTACGTGTACCCCCAAACCCCCTTTCAAATTCGTGGCTATGCTGCTTTGTACAGAAACAAACTCGATCCAGCATGGCCAGATGGTTAAGGCGCTCGACTCGTAATCTGATGGTCGCAGGTTCGAATCTCCCTTATACCAAATATGCCCTTTCAGCCGAGGGGGCGTTATAATGTGACGGGCAAACCCACTATTCGTTGGTAAAAGAGTAGCCCAAGAGTTAGCAGTGGTTGGTGATGAATCGCTAGCTGCCTCCCTCTAGTTCCTAAATTAGGGACGGCAGGCGCAGATAGCCTTCGTGTAGCTTTGCGCAAAATTCAAAAACAAACCAAACAAACTAAAACAAGTTATCATTACTTATTTTTATTCTTTGTGTAGAAAGATTAGTTTGAGACGTTTTAGAAAACCCAAGTGAATAATCAATCAGTGTGCGTGGTATTGAAGAACATCTGAATTAGTGTTACAAAATAAAACGTTCTTCAAAGTGTAATCACTTCAAAATGTTTCTTTACGATTCCTGTAAAAGTTTCCAAAGTCTTACAGAATCCCACCTCTGTCGATCGATGTGGTCTGTCTGCCTACGCCTTTGAAAAAAAGTCAGAATGTCACGTGTAAGAAATATGGAAATCACGTGCTTCGGACAAAAACTTACAGACAACTTTAACTAAAAGTTGATACAGGACATCACTATTAATACAAACAACTTACATATATTCGTTTTGTTTTTTAACTGGTTCTACTACACGTGGTAGTTTGAATTGTTAACTGGCATTTCCAATAAAGTGCAAGTATCTTTTAGTTAAAATAACTCTCATCTGGCGTGCGAGATGTCCCGGGTTCGAATTCTTACCAAGGGAGACAAAACAAAAGTAACTTGATTTGTTAAAATCTATTTTTTAGTAAATTAATCCTTGATAGAACACTCATCTGGCATATCGGGTTCGAACCCGAGATCAGGAGTTGCAAGCTGATTAAGATGGCCTGTTTTGATAAGAGTTTCTGGCCTACTATAAATGTTTCACTTCTACTTGTGTTTATTAATTAAAAAAAAACTCGTCCAGACGTTTACGAACCCGATAGGTATGTGCCAAATGTTCGTGTTTGTTCGTTTTGTGAAAACTTCTAAAGACGAGAGAGAGGGTTAGTGTTTTTCCGCAAATAAAAAAATGGGTTATTTCAGAGCTCCTAAACGTAAAATTTTATCACAATTACTTTAGTTGAAATACTAACAGTAAATGCTATTATTATTTAATTTTCCCGAAGAGGGCCGAAAGCCATCTGGAGGGTTCACTTGTTTTAACCACTCGCACCACTCTCAAGTAGAGAGTTGTCTGTCAGTCAGTCAGTAAACACTAAAAGTACGTCACAGAAAGAACACTTTACGTTGAAATTTGTATTGTAGTGACGTCAGCAAAACGTGAGCATTCCCTGAATCATGAGAATAATTCCGAAGGCTGCAACACAGAATGGCCTATGAAATTCAAAAGCGAGAAATGGAAATATTTGTTACAATTTTATTTACTCTTGAAACAGAACACTTTCGGGAACCTCCAATTAATGCCATTTTTATCTGTATTTCTCCAGTAATTACCAAATCCAGTAAATTACCAGTCATGGACTGGTGTTACTATACAACACCTGAATTACACTGGTCATGGACTGGTGTTACTATACAACACCTGAATTACACTGGTCATGGACTGGTGTTACTTTACAACACCTGAATTACACTGGTCATGGACTGGTGTTACTTTACAACACCTGAATTACACTGGTCATGGACTGGTGTTACTATACAACACCTGAATTACACTGGTCATGGACTGGTGTTACTATACAACACCTGAATTACACTGGTCATGGACTGGTGTTACTTTACAACACCTGAATTACACTGGTCATGGACTGGTGTTACTTTACAACACCTGAATTACACTGGTCATGGACTGGTGTTACTTTACAACACCTGAATTACACTGGTCATGAATATTTTATCGTTAGTTGATTTACATTCGTCAAAAGAACAACTTTCACCAGAGATTTGTTGAAACTGTTTGATGGTTTAGGTAATAAACAGCCGGAACTACATCAGGATCACTTGGAGGTTCCATATTCTGGAATAATTTAGAAACCTTGTACTTGTTACTGTTAACGGATTTTTATTAAAACAAACTTTGTGAGTTTGTATCTTCTGACATGGGTTTTTCCTGATCAATCTCATTTTTACTGACATGTTTTTATACTGATGAAATAAACATATTGATGTTTGTTTGTTTTGTTGTTTTGAATTTCGCGCAAAGTTACTCGAGGGCTATCTGCACTGGCCGTCCCTAATTTAGCAGTGTAAAATTAGAGGGAAGGCAACTAGTCATCACCACCATCCGCCAACTCCTGGACTACTATTTTACCAACGAATAGTGGGATTTATCGTCACATTATAACGCTCCCACGGCTGAAAGGGCGAACATGTATGGTGCGACCGAGATTCGAACCCGCGCCCCTCAGATTACTAGTCGAACGCTTTAACCCACCTGGCCATGCCGAGTCCGACATATTGAATCTTATTAAGTTATATTTAAATTTGTTTCGTAGAACTGTGAAGTGCAAAGAACTGAACAAAAGTAATTCAGTTGGAATCGCCCATTTTCTAAGTAAAACGGAAAAAGAACTCCAAGCAATAATTCTTGGGATTAGCTGAAGTACTGATGCATATTTGTTTACTATTTGTGATTCGCATATTTTAGGAACATATCAAGATGAAAGTCGAAAACTTACGAGCAGTCTGTTGTACATGTACTTTAGAAAGATGTGTTTTAAAAACAAAGAAAACTGTGGGTTAAAATGAAAAATATAAACCGTTGTGTTTGTCACCAGTCAGGTCAAATTCTTAATCATTTTTGTTTTTGATGCACTAAATTCATCACGTGACACAGTTAAGGCGGCCCTGAAAGTAGACAGCAGTAACATGTATTCCTAATGGTTTCGTTAGTATGTTGTATTGCTCACTTGTGATCCAGAAATACGATTGTTAGGCTGTGAGTCATGGTTCTCAGTGGAGGTCACTTTTTACATTTATGTGTATGATTCTTTTGTAGAGTTAATGATTTTTCACATGAATAATGTAATATCCCCTTTTGATATGTTCAAGAAAACAATAGGCAATTATCTTTTAGATGTTTTGAAAGACAAATGTAGGACAACTTGACCTTACATTACTGTTATTTTTGTGTCTCTGTCTCTTCAGTCAGGCGGTTAGTGTAATAGTATCAAAGTTTCACGGTTTAGTTTATCTAACTCGGAGAAGAAGTTTCTCGTGAAACATCGTCAAAGCCATTTTTGGTAGAAAGACTGAGTGTGAAACCCAATCAGATAGGTTTTGATGACTGTAAGACCTAAATCAATGCCTTATATTTTCTGAAATTTAATAACATAAACCTATTTTATATTAATTTGGGTTAAGCCTTATGAAATTTATCCCATAGTATCTGACTGTGCATTAAACTGTATAAGAAAAAAAAAATTTCTGATAAAAGTAAAAACAAATTTGATAAGTTGTTCACCTATATCAAACAGAAATGTAGGTGAGAATACAAGACAACGTCTTATAATGACAGTATATATTTTTTAAAAGGCTCGACATGGCCAGGTGGGTTAAGACGTTCGACTCGTAATTCGAGGGCGCAGATTCGAATCCCGGTTGTACCAAACATGCTCGCCCTTGCAGTCGTGGGGGTGTTACGATGTGACGGTCAATCCCACTATTCGTTGGTAAAAGAGTAGCCTATGAGTTGGCGATGGATGGTGATGACTAGCTACCTTCTCTCTAGTCTTACACTGCTAAATTAGGGACGGCTAGCGCAGGTCGCCCTTGAGTAGCTTTGCGCGAAATTCAAAATAACATGTAGCACAGCATGTATCTTTTAAAAATAATAAACGTAGATTTTGAACTGAGGCCTAGTTGAGCTGACAGATTTAATTTCTAATCGTCAATGTTATTCGGCAATAGAGAAGTGTGTGGGTGCTACGTATGAGGCTCCTTTATTAATTATTCCTCTGAGTTTTGTGGGTAGTAGTGTAGTTTAATTATTTTTATTTGGGTGTGCGCAAAAAAGTTGTAAAAGTGTTTGTTTTGAATTTCGCGCAAAGCTACACGAGGGCTATTTGCGCTAGCCGTCCGTAATTTTGCAGTGTAAGGCAGCTAGTCATCATCACTCACCACTAACTCTTGGACTACTATTTTACCAACGAATAGTGGGATTGGCCATCACATTATAACGCCCCTCACGGCTGAAAGGGCGAGCATGTGTGGTGCGATGGGGATTCTAACCCGTGACCCTCGGATTACGAGTTGAGTGCCTTAACTATGCCGGGCTGTGAAAAGTGAACAAAGAAAAATAACTTTGTTCACGGTGGTTGTTTGTTACGAACTGATCTACTTCTAGTTGTTTGAATTATTTAACTGGCTGCTGGGAAAGATGAAAGTATTTCGTAATAAAAACTCGTACAGCATTTTCAAGACCAAGGAGTCTGGATGCGGTATCCCACAATTCTTAGATTCCCTTCGTGAACAACTGTTTTAAATAATGTGCTTAAGGTATAGAACCCCATACTTATTCTAGTTTTTACAAATATATTTGTTACTCATATAGATTACCCCACTTCGGTTTCAAAGTGGTATTACTTTTTGTGGAATAACTGTTGTCATGTGTAACCGTTGTTTGAGCAAAGGAATGAGCACTTGATTATGCCCTTTTCAACATTTGTTAATTGGGGTATCACTAAGTGCAAAACACCCACACGAATATTCAGAAAAAAATTACTTGAATATTCAGAGTAGCCCAAGATTATCTTTCTTATTTTAAAAATTAACAATTTACTAACTGCATCTTGTAGCCCAATTTAAACAATTTTTACTGACATGTCAGAGGTCTTCTACGTGTGTACCATCAGTGACTGTCATAACATCTAACCAGGGGCGTAGATTTTTTACACCCGATTGGGGGGTAATTTTTGCAACCACTTATGTAGACTGTTCAATTTACTAATTGGTAATTTCTGATTACGTGAACCTGAAAGCTGTAAACATGTAGTCACAGAGTAATCTTGTTGCCACGATACTTGCATGTATACTTAGGCCTATTGACTGATACTTACGAACTATCGCTTAGATCTAAAAGCTTAGAAGCACGACTATATTAAGGATGTACATTTCGGCTACTAAAAAAGCCTACATCTAGGCCTAATTATGTAATTCGATTGGTAAGAACACGAGAATCACAAGAACAAACACACAATTTGTAGGCCTGTGATGCAATAAACAATTCAACAGACGAAACTGTAGGGGGGATGATTGTATGCATTATACCCCCCACCTAAAATGAAGGGGGGATGTATACCCTTCATCTCCCCAGGATCTACGCCCCTGCATCTAACCAATATTCGATGACAGTCCACATTCACTGCAACATATCCACAGTTACAGTGGCGAAGACGTCCATTGTCCTGGTCTTCAGCTTCGTGATATTTGAGATAAGTATGCAAAACACGATATCCTTAACATACCCCTTTACTTCTCTTCTGTACTGACGTGTGTAATTACGTCACTATAGTCACTGATTTGGTTTTTACAAGCCAAACGACGCATTGCGTCTTTTCTTTTACAGAGTAACACTACTTATTGGAGTCAAAACAACAACGACAACAACATGATAGTAAAAATTGAGTTGGACAACGATATTTATTTACTTAGTAAAATACAAAATAGGAAAGATAATATTGCGCGGATCTGTACTTTATCATATACGTGTTCCAAACTACTTATTAGCAGTTGTTTGAACTGAGACATTTCTGTTTTCTTTTAAAATTTCTCCCTTGTCTCACTTATGATATATCATTGTTAAAAATAACAATATTTGTATCTGTTTTAGCAGGAAAAAATTAAAAGAATTATGATCAGAATAAATTGTAAATCCAGTCTCAGATAACATTGTATAATATATGCACAAAATCGAATTTATGATAATTTATATTAATTACACTTCGTAACAAGTTTGTCCGATAATTATCTGCAGAATACTTGCGTTATGTTTCAAGCTTGTTTCACGCTATGCTTAAATATATGTGTAGTTTCATATTTTCTAAACAACATTCATCGTTACATTATTGTCGGCCTGACATAGCTACGTGGTGAGGGCGCGAGACTCGTAAGCCGAGGGTCGTGGGTTTGAATCCCTATCACACCAAACATAATCGCCCTTTTTAGCCGTGGGGGCGTTGTAATGTTCGGACAATCCCACTATTCATTGGTAAAAAGTAACGCAAGAGTTGGCGGTGGGTGGTGATGACTAGTTGTTATCCCTCTAATTTTACACTGCTAAATTAGGGACGGCTAGCGCAGATAGTTCTAGAGTAGCTTTGCGCAAAATTAAAAAAAAACAAACAACAAAAACAATACATTGTTGTATTTGTTTCGATAAATAAAATATTTCTGATATGTTACAGGTTTCTCTTTATCACAAAAATGTGTTATTTCTGCACGTGAAATGCATCCAACAGCGATTTTCCAAACAATTGGCAGTTGTTGAGAATTACGACCGAAAGATGGCACGACCTCTCTGAATAAATTTTTCTGAAGGAATTTCAGCCGTTAACAATTACTTCGGAAATAACTTGCTGAATAATTCATGTTCGGAAGTGACAAGGATATTTAAAATTCACAGTTGACATAACAAATGCTATCTAAGTGGTTGAATCAAAGGAAACGTGTAGAAAGGTGGGGGAATAAAACATCGAATTTTTGATGTAAAGATAATATGGAAAAATAAAAGTCTGACACTGGAATGTGAAGCAGGAAGGCAGCAGTAATTTTCCTACTTTTATTTGAGGGGTTGAGGTTCAGGAAGAATCCATTGCTTTGGCTTCAATACACGACTTTAAAATTAATCACAATTTATTATACGTTAGTTGAGTTGGGTTGTAATTCTTGTAAAATATTTTTTATTTCGGATTTGACAAAAACAAGGAAAAAACTGGATGCATTATAATGTGTTAAGTAATCTCGCTTCTCGTTAGTAAATTTGTAACCCAATGGTTGGCGGCGGGTGCTGCCAGTATCTTGTTTTCCCACTGGTTCAGAGTTGGACGTAGTAACTGATAGTTTGGGTAGTGTTGATAGATACAAAACAAGCAAGTTAACGCTTGCTTTTTTATTATAAACTTCTAAAAAGTTGTTGATAATACTTAAAAACATTTAAGTTTGTTTGTTTTTGAATTTCGCGCAAAGCTACTCAAGGGCTATCACCGCTAGCGGTCCCTAATTTAGCAGCTAGTCATTACCACCCACTGCCAACTCTTGGGCTACATTTTTACCAACGAATAGTGGGATTGACCGTTACATTATAATGCCCCCCACGGCTGAAAGGGCGAGCATGTTTGGCGCGAAGTGGATGCGAACCTGCAACCCTCGGATTATGAGTCGCACGCCTTAACACGCTTGGCCATGCCGGGCCAAACATTTAAGATTTTTGTGGTTAGTTTAATGCTAAATAATGTAGAATGTAACTAAATAGTTACAAAGAAAAATAGGTCTTAAATTCAGTGGTATCATTGAAGTTGGATATAAAATTAAGTACCTGCATAATTAGATGTCTCTTTCTGACTGCAAAATGATTAAACATATGTCTGTTTTTGTTGTTGTTAAGCTGTTAATAGGCGTCAAATGGTTAATGTTGGTTGTTTTGTGTATGTGTGTGAATTAGAGAAAGGTATTTGAAAATGTTTACTGGATATTTAATTAGATTACACAAGAACTATTTTTACATGGTAAACGTATCCTTTGTTAATACCTTGAATAGTTTGACAATATTATTTACTCAGTATGTATGGCAGTTCTTTCTTATTATTATTTTTCTAGAATAAAACAATAATGCTATGGTAGGTCCCAGCTTCCTTCTTATGCTCCTAACATAGATATACCTACAAATCTAGACTGATAAGATGAAATTATTTAGCCATGACCAGCTTTCTTATAATGATTTAACACTTTGTGTGTCATGCTTCGTTGTACCTTGAAGTCAGAGATTCCAGATATGTTCAGCAGGAAGTCCAATGTTTATCTCAGTGACTGTGGCTCTCACTTTTACTTTCCATCTGTGAGAACACTACAACAGACTGCTTTATTATTAGTTGACATGTCTCTGTACAGATCCAGTAGAGTGTGATGTATCATATGGATAGTAACATAACTTTTTGAACATTTGCTGATTTTTTAAATCATTTTAAATAAACCATCAAGTAGTAAAGGACAATGTGTTTCTCATGAAGACCCTGCTTTATCTCTCCATAGTTCGGAGGCTTCTTATGTTAGGAGTAAGTCCTGATTCGACAAATGAAGATGGCCTAACTGCTTTGCATCAGGTATGTGTATATATATATATATATATATAAAAATTGTTTTGTTATATAACTTTACCTCACTTTATACATTATGAACATTTTTTAAGGAATATTTTTATATTTTTTGTTGCATACTGATCTCAAGTTTGTAAATAAAATGTCATAAACCATGAATGATGTTACATGGTTATGAAAACAGTTTTAAAAAGAATGGAATGTGTTCCAGTTAACTTTAGTGACATAATTTCAAGGAAGAAATAATAACATGACATTCACTCATGGGAAAGCAGCTGGAAAAATTATATTCCCTCATGAAAAGTTGAGTTTCCTCATGAATTGTTTGTTTATTTAATCTACTCACTGCTACATGTTCACTTCCACTGGTCATAACTAAAAGAACGCAGTTGGATCATCGATTCCCAATTGTGAAAGTCAACCTAAAAGACAAAATTCATTAAGTTTAAATGTATTGTGAGTGTAACATCTATTTTTTTAACTCTCTGGTATAGCTGGAAATATTGTACAAATACTGATTCACAATAAAAAAAACGGTTACAATGTTATTATTATTAGAAGGATCTCATGTTGATTTTAACTGTTACATCTACTCATTCAAACTTATGTGGTTTTCAGGTATTTGAAAGATAAATTACTTCTCAAGTAAACTCAATAGCCAGTTATTCCTTACATTGGTACAATAACAAATTCTCTTAGAACTTTCATGTAATGTTGTTGTTTTTTAGTGTTGTATTGATGACAGTGAAGAGATGATGAAGTTACTAATAGAGTTTGGTGCCAACGTGAATGCCAAGGACAGTGAACAGTGGACTCCACTTCACGCAGCAGCCACATGTGGTCATCTTCATTTGGTGAAATACCTAATTGCTAAGTGAGCTAGTTGGTTTAAACTCTTCATTTTATGTGAAATGAAAGATAACTTCAAGTTGTTTTTGATGTAGTGTAAAAGTTTGCACAAAATCTTTGGGGATAGCAGGGATGCTTTGGATGTAGTGTGAAAGCTTGTATTAAATCTTTGGGGATAGCAGGGATGTTGTGTGAAAGCTTGTATTAAATCTTTGGGGATAGCAGAGATGCTTTGGATGTAGTGTGAAAGCTTGTATTAAATCTTTGGGGATAGCAGAGATGCTTTGGATGTAGTGTGAAAGCTTATATTAAATCTTTGGGGATAGCAGGGATGTTTTGAATGTTGTGTGAAAGCTTATATTAAATCTTTGGGGATAGCAGAGATGCTTTGGATGTAGTGTGAAAGCTTGTATCAAATCTTTGGAGATAGCAGGAATGTTTTGGATGTTGTGGCAAAATATTACATAAGATACTTGGGAATCACAGATATGTTTTAAGTGTAGTGTGAAAGCTTATGTTAAATCTATGGGGACAGCAAGAATGTTTGGATGTAATGTTAAAGAATGTATGACGTTATTAAAAGTAACATTGACATTTTAGATGCGATGTGAAAGATCATGTGAAATTTTTTAGGATAACAGGTTTTTATTCTGGTTTTTCCCAACGACTAACTCGTTTATTAAAACATTATTAGAAAATTGATAGATTGTTTAGACAAAGTATTCCTGATGAAACTTTGTAGAATGGATGACAACTGCCTGTTGTGGAGACACAAGTGTAGAGGACAACATTTTGAAAGTCTCCCGCCTTGGACCTGAAGACGAAAGGCGGAAAACTCAAAACGTCATCTTCAACACTCGTATCTCTACAACAGGCAGTTGTCGTCCATTCTACAAAGTTTCATCAATTATAAGAACTCTCACACGTAGTAAATCACCTAAATATATTAAAAACAATATACTCTTCCATTTCTCTTTTTTGCCTTAGAGAGGTTGAAAATAGCAAATGACCACTTTTAATGCTCCCACTATTTATATTGAATATTAAATAAAATAATAAAAGTGACAGAATTCTGATGACACAACTTTAAATGTTTGTTAGAGAAATACTTACGAGGCCCTTAACAAGGAATAAGGTTGTTAAATCATCGTATGTTGGAAGAGAAAAAAAATCAAAATAATTAATATAATCACAACTTGTAAAAAAAAAAAATATATATTTTGTATCTTTTGGTTGAGATAGAATGATAAGGAAACAAGAATGTACATCTTTTTGTAATACTCAAACAGTGAAACTGTTGGTATATAGGAGGTTTGGTGAAACTTTATATAAGCCTTTATAAATATATTCCAAAGTTACAATTTATTGGTATTTAGCAAATATTTAGTTTTGAACAAAGATAAGAACAATATAGACCTATTGCACTTCTGACTTTGTGAATATTTGTTTTACTTTTATGTTTGTGCTGGTTACATCTCGTACTTGAAAGAGAAGGTAGATCCCTTTAATTTCTTTTTTTCATGCAGGAATGCCGACCTGTTGGCCGTGAATGCAGATGGAAATATGCCCTATGACATTTGTGAAGATGACTCCACTTTGGATTATATTGAGTCTGAGATGGCCAAACAAGGTGAGATGGAATTTCCTTCCATCTTAATCTGATAGACTAGTACTCATAAGAACAAAGTGTTTTCTCTATCAGACTTTTTCACTTCACTTCTTGTTTAATTTTCTTTACAAAATTCAAGTTTTGAAGCAGATCAACTTGTAAGCTATCGTTAAACCATTACTTACAGTCATGTGGAAAAGTTAGGACACCCTATGAAAGCCTGTGTATTTTTGTAAAATTTTTGGATATGCAGATATTTACTCTCAATTTCAACAATACTGAGAGATTATACGAATATAACTAAACAATTAAAACTGAAGAAAAGACTTTTCATGATCTTCTGTAAATGTAATTCTACAAAAATGCATATTCTAACTGAGGAAAAAGTTAAGACACCCCCACATTTATTCCCACTTAAAATGGCTCAACTCACACATAGGTGTATCACACCAGGTGCACATGATTAGAAGATCGTTACTCAGCATTTTGAATGAGATTTGCCCTATTTAAACCTCAGACATTTAGTTTAGTGTGCTCCTGACTGTTGAAGTGAGAGTGGGCACCATGGTGAGAACAAAAGAGCTGTCTGAGCCTTCAGAAAAAAATTGTAGCAGCTTATAAGTCTGGTAAGGGATTTAAAAAATTCCAAAAGATTTTGAAATCAGCCATTCCACTGTCCGGAAAACAGTCAGCACGTGGAGGTCTTTCAAAACAACTGCCAAAATGCCCAGGTCTGGTCGTCCAAGCAAGTTCACCCTGAGAGCAGACTGCAAGATGCTAAAAGAGGTCTCCAAACACCCTAACATGTCATCACAGGACCTACAGCAGGCTCTGGCTACTGTTGATGTGAACGTGCATGCCTCTACAATCAGAAAGAGACTGCACAAGTTTAACTTGCAAGGAGGAAACCTTTGCTCTTTAAGAGAAACATCAAGGCCAGACTGAAGTTTCCCAGAGAGAATGTAGATAAAGACCAGGACTTCTGGAATAATGTTCTTTGGACAGATGAGTCCAAAATTGAATTATCTGGACACCAGAACAGAGGACGTGTTTGGCATAAACCAAATACAGCATTCCAGAAAATGAACCTCATACCAACTGTGAAGCATGGAAGTGGAAGTGTCATGGCTTGGAGCTGCTTTGCTGCAGCAGGACCTGGACAACTCACAATCATAGAATCCACAATGCATTCTACTGTGTATCAGAGGGTGCTTGAGGGTCATGCGAGTTCATCTGTTAGAAAATTAAAGCTGAAGCAGAACTGGATCCTGCAACATGACAATGACCGAAAACATACCAGTATATCCACCAAGGTCTGGCTGAAAACTAAGAAATGAAGAGTCTTGGAATGGCCAAGTCAAAGTCCACATCTTAATCCCATTGAGATGCTGTGGGGTGACTTGAAACAGGCTGTACACGCAAGAAACCCCTCAAACATCTTACAGCTGAAAGAATTCTGCATTGAGGAGTGGGGCAAACTTTCTTCAGACCAATGTCAGAGACTGTAGATGGCTACAAAAAGTGTCTCACTGCAGTTATTTCAGTCAAAGGGGGTAACACTAGCTCTTAGGGAGTAGGGTGTCCTAACTTTTTCCTTAGTTAGAATATGCGTTTTTGTAAAATTACATTTACAGAAGATCTTGAAAAGTCTTTTCTTCAGTTTTAATTGTTTAGTTATATTCCTATAATCTCTCAGTATTGTTAAAATTGAGATTAAATATCTATATATCCAAACATGTTACAAAAATACACAGGCTTTCATAGGGTGTCCTAACTTTTCACATGACTGTACATTAGTGAGAACTCAAATTGTCTTAAAGTTTAGTGATAAGCAAAAGTCCTGAAAAATTATGTTTTTCAAGATTAAGTGACTAAGGAAGCCAATATTACTGAAGGTAATATTTTTAGGGTTAGTCTAAATAATGTAATATATGTTCAAAGTCAACAGGTTTTACACTAATAATTTGAGTTAAAGATATGAGTTTTGAACAAATATTAAACTAATCAAGAAAAATAAAAGCACGAACAGCATACAGTAATAATTTATTGAAAATAAGAATACAAATTACTAGTCTGAGTGCCTGAAAAATTTGTATCCCGCTTTAGAAGGTAGCCATGAATTATTATCAACATTTGCACTAACAAAACCTGCCCAAGTAGACAAACTTGTTTCCAAATTACTATGATCCAAAATTATGTTATGAACATGCAAGATAACTGATGTTTCGAAGCTACATAAACAACAGTATGGACCTCTGTTGAAGTGGATTAAGACAGTGTGTTAAACGTGTAGAAAGAGTTTTCTATAGGCTTTTTCTTATTTCAGGAAAGTGTTTTGGACTCCTTGCTCATTTTTTATCATCCATAAAATAAAAAATCTGATGTGTGAAGTCCACAGTATGGATCTGGTTTGTAGGTATTATAAAGTTAGTGAAGGAACATTTTTACTTGCATTATCTGGAGTTAGAAGTAAGGTTTTAATGTGATCAAATTGTACAATGTTATACATAACGTTGGTTTTAAACAGGTGTGACACAAGAAATGATCGACGAAACCCGAGCTGCCACAGAAAAACAGATGTTGGCCGACTTGAAACTACTGGCAGAAAACAGTGAAGATTTAGAATATAGGGACCACCAAGGAGCAACTCCTGTAAGTTGTTTTCATAAAATTTACTGGTTGTTGTTACATTACGATAACAAAGCAACAGCTTCTTAAATTAAAAATTTAATTTTGATGTTATAAACCTCCTGTGTTTACTTTCCTCTATGTTTTAGATGAAATCACAAACTTTGTGTTATTGTAGTACAATGTAGTTCCCACCCTTGTTGATATTATAGTTTTGAATGGGAAAAGAGTTATGATTTTAGTCATAACATGGCATATCATGCTATGCCATAGGCTATGAGATAAATTGCAATGTATTTCATTTTACATTGCTTTTAAGATGACAGAGTATGTCAAGTTTACAAATTAGTGGGAAAGTAATGAGGCAAAGAATATTATTATATGTGTTCTGATGGTCCACTTTTGACCAGAGAATGCTGTTATGTGTGTTCTGATGTCCACTTTTGATCACAGAATGCTGTTATGTGTGTTCTGAATGCCCACTTTTGACCACAGAATGCTTTTATGTGTGTTCTGAATGTCCACTTTTGACCACAGAATGCTGTTATGTGTGTTCTGAATGTCCACTTTTGACCATAGAATGCTCTTATATGTGTTCTGAATGTTCACCAATGACCACAGATCCGTTTTTACACATTATAACAATCAAAAGTGGAAAATTAGTTCTTTCATATTTAATCATGTGGAATTTAACACCATATTTTGTGGAATTGGGTCTAATTAAGTCATAAATTCAGGGTTAAAGTAATTTATAAGAATTTTTCTGAAATAATATTTTGGATACGAGTATTATCTTGTCAGCTTCGTATTTAAAGTTAGGGCTAATCTAAATGTACTTATCTGGCCAAATCTTACAAAATATCATCAGTGTTCAGGGTTGTTCAATACATTCTAATTGTAATCCATTTTAAATATTCTGGTGTATTTATTTAGGATATTATCTGTTTGTCATCTTTTGGATGTGGAGGTTTGTCTTGTTAATTTATAAGTAACATTTTAAACTAATATAATTCATATCTATTTACTTAGCTATCTTTTCATCACATGTTCGTAATATTATATGAATTATATATGGTTATTTTCCTTCTAGCTTCATATAGCAGCCGCCAACGGTTACTTAACTGTAGTCGAATACCTTCTAGACCAACACGTTTCTACAGATTCTGTGGACAACGACCAGTGGCAGCCTGTCCATGCCGCTGCCTGTTGGGGACACGTGAGTTTATTTTAAAACATCATGGCTCCTGTCTGAACATTCAACCTTTGTTCCTGAAATTATAAACTGATAGTACAACAAATGAAAAATCCCTAACACAGCCTTATGTTAAGAAACACCAAGACTTTGACACAGTTGAAAAATAGAGACATTTACTTAGGAAACGAAAAATAAGTAAATATAATAATGAAGGAGTTTGCTAGGTAGATCAAGATGGTGTTTTCAAATATGACAAACTCACAACACCTGTATCTGAGGTACAAAAACTACCTGTTCATCTGTATTGTAAATCCTTTCATAGTATAAAATAAATACGTCATCTGTATTTGAAACTAAAACATCATAGTTTGCCTGTTTTGTGTATCTTGTTAGATATTTTTTTTATTTTACCAAAGTTAAGTAAAGAATTGCACTTTAAGGTTTAAAAATAAGTTTAAAGCCCTAGACAAATGAGAACATTGTGACTCGTCTGCAGTACGGAACAGCCCAGTAACGGAACCGACTTCAGTCAGCACTTCAACAAAATACCTGAAAAAAGAATTTCAGTTATCACAGCTTTTCTCTGTTCACTAGCTCATTAAAAGAACAAAATCTCTTGTATTTGTAATGGCCAACTTTATATTTTTTTTGTTCTTCTTAACTGGAAGTTTGTTCCTTCTTGCAGCCTGAAGTCATTGAAATGCTGGTACAGTCAGGGGCCGACCTTAATGCACGAACTAAAAATGGTGAAACTCCGTATGGTGAGTTTTTCTAAAACGATTATTGTTTCTAAATCTAGATCATTATGAACAAAATAATCTCCAAATGTCTGATAAAGATGTTTCACAAAAATCTAATATAATCTTTATATATATCTTAAAAGTTGAGCAGAATTGATTTGTAATCACCATTGACTTCCTTATGAAAATTGTTTTGTTGCTCAGCACTGTTATATTTTGTTGTGATTAATTTTTATTATGTGTTTTGCACTAGATGATAGTCGCAAAGATTGCACAAAAGACACTGATCCCTCAAGTGGAGGGTGGCTTCCTCTCAGGATGTACTAGAGAGTTACTGTAGTGATCAAACAAGTTGCTTTCTGGTGTGTATGATTCACTGGTTCCTCATCTTTTGTTTTTCTTACCTAAACTATATAATATGTTATTTTCAAGTGGTGCCACTCCCTGCTATGTCAGTGAAAGCCTTCCATATTTGCTGCTTCTATCTTTCTATTCCAGGTGAAGTCAGTATCTTGCCAGTACAGTCATGCAGGATTTGGCTTCTCTTAGAAGCTGTTTTGTTCCTCATTTACCTTTACCTGGTAAATCTTTGTCAAGATGATAGCTTTACCATGGAGTTTCTTTGTTTTCTGTCATCCATCTGGGGAACCAACCACTCCAAATATTACGTAGGTGTGCCTGCAAGACAGTTGCAAATATTATGTCAGTGGCATTGTTTATTTACAGTTTAGAAGAGAGCTTGTTTTATGGTTTCCAACTTCATCCTTGTGCTATATGTGGGATTCTGTACCAGCCTTATGCAAAATGTTGCTCCTGGGAACAACATATGCCCAACCCTCTCTCTCTCAATCTTTGATGTAGAAACAACCTGTGACTGTTATGATTGCTGACTTTAAATTGGTACTTATAGGCTTGCTTCAGCCACTACCCAATCTCCAAATCTTTTGTCCTCATTCACACAGGTTCCAGTGGAAACAGATTTTTATTTTCATGGGGCAATCTGAGATCTGGTAGCTGTATAGCACCTGTACACCCATGACAGTCTTTATTGAAGCCTCTGCATGCTTGGTGGTTGCACTGTAGTCAGGAAGCTGGAATGTCCCCATTAGAAAGGGCAGTAGTTGAATAGTGGAATTCATGGTCTTTGCAGTGCAAGGTTCTAGTGAAAATATTTTGTTTCTAAGTGCTATTGATGGTCTCTGATACTGCTGAGGGTTATAAATTATATATGATTATTTTCCCTCTAGCTTCATATAGCAGCTGCCAACTGTTACTTAACTGTGGTTGAATATCTTGTAGACCAACATGTTTCTACAGATTCTGTGGACAAATACCAGTGGCAGCCTGCCCATGCTGCTGCCTGTTGGGGATGAGGGTTATGAGGTGTGATAGGACCTTAGTATAGGTGCCTGAAGTACATCCTGTGACCAATTGTAAAGAAGTGTTTTGTGTGCCTTCAATTTTATCTAGTTGAATAGCACTTGTACTGATCGTTGACAGTGCATGATCCAGGAATGAGTGGATAAGACTCTCGTAAAATGTAAACATGTTATACTTACCTTCTCTATTTCATGCTGCAAGTTTCAGGACAGTTAAGTTCTTTGTTAAGTTACTTACTCGCACTTCACTGCTTCATTCAGAAGGATAGCATTACTGGCTGATGATGATTTGTCCTCATGAACCTGGTGTTACAATGTAAAACACAGTTGTGGTTTTTACAGGATTAATAATTATGTCTATGTCATTGCTCACCTTGCCAAAGGATAACTCTATCCTGCTTTCACTTTAAGCTTTGCTACAGCATCTATTTTGCACCAGAATGTTGTCAG
The DNA here is from genome assembly GCF_004210375.1 of Tachypleus tridentatus. NCBI lineage: Eukaryota > Metazoa > Arthropoda > Merostomata > Xiphosura > Limulidae > Tachypleus > Tachypleus tridentatus. The sequence continues at coordinate 115,057,905 of NC_134825.1, forward strand.
CAAAGGTCAGCACATGGCATCTGGTTGGACCATCAAGGCAGGCTAGATCCATTGTGTAAATATTGAAGAGGACTGGCAAAAGAGATTATTTTTAGGGAGGACAGTGTTGATGGTAATCCAGCCTGATTGCCAGCTTCCATACTTATCTTTTTATATTACATTTTTAATGAATTTGCAGGTTAACTCTTCACAAAGATGTAATAGTGATAGTGGTCCACTAAACCTGAAGATACAGGCCATTACTTTAATAACATTAATAGAAGTGATCCTTCATGAGTTTGGGTCAGGATTTGAAAAAGTCCACCAGTCTTTATTTCAGGAATTGTATTGGTTCTCAAACATCAACTTCAACAGGTTGACTTCTGTGAGCATTTTAAAGGTTGTGATTCTTAGACTATGTAAACTTGTAGTTCTGCCTATAGGTGTTATAATAACAATCCTTTCTAGCCAAAAATGGCTTCCATGTCCACACATAGTGTTAGGTTAAGTTGAGCCTCTCTTGCATGTCACCATTGCCAAATTGGTTAATTTATCTTTATAAGAAGATCTTGTCTTGGTTTTCATCTGTATGTAATGCAATACTGTCTTCATCGTGAATGATTGGCACCACAATGTTTTTGGTTCATGTACAAGCTATAAGCTTGTGGAAGTGTCATAATGAATGTCTTGTGAGATTGGACTTGCCAAATAGTTTACTCCATTTTGTATCATAGATCATCTGTAGTGAGTACAACTACATCTGATGCTATTCATGTACTTTCTGCCTAGACTGTGTTCTACCATTTCTACACGAATTCAGCCTAGGCTTAATTACATGCCTTTCCAGCTTATATCTGTATCACTGTTGCATTACTGTTTCTTCTGCTGAAGTTGTCATGTATACGTTCAGTGGGGAAGATTTGTTTGAGGGTATGAGCACTGTAAGAAAGCTTTCCATCCTCATGATGGTTTTAGGTTGTTTTATATCACTTTTTAGGTAGTTAATGTGCTGGACTGTGAGTTTCTAAGTCCATGGTTTGTATCCTGCAATTACAAAGTTACACTCCACACTTTTGGGTCATATATGAGTTAGAAGAATAACAGTTAGATCCCACTGTTTGGTTATTATGGCCCAAGAGCTGTCAGCGGGTGTTTTTTTAACAAGCTGCCTTCTCACTAGTCTATCAGTTCTAACACAAGACATAGCTGTTGTTTACATGTTCACAAATATCCAAACAAACTAAAATAATTATTGAGATATCACTGTAAATTACTCATCACAACCACTAACAATACCCAGTGTAAGTTTTGGATCCACTGCTAAATAACAATGCCAAATTTATAGAAATACAAATTTCGTGGGTCCACATGTCCAGTGATCATTGAATGATCATTGTCTTGGATACATTTTGAACAACTTTCAAAATCACATTTTAGTTTTGACTTTCCAGAAAAAATAAAACTTTGAAACCTTCTGAAATTTGTTATGCTACTGGATGGGCCAACCTAATAATTAGAGACAGCTAGTTAGATGTTGCATACGTTTGTACTGAAATCTTTCACGTGAATGTCTGATTAATTTTTTTTTTAAAACTTCAGTTGCACTTAAAAAATATATTACCAAAATAAACAATCATGAAACTTTTCTTAAACAAACGAAAATAGTTGGAACTTTGAATCCAAAAACAGTTAGGATAGTGTTGGCAATTGAACATCAAATGTTCTTAATTTGTACCAAAATTCAAACTTGCTTTGTAATTATGTAAGTATGCCTGCGAAAGGCCATTTTCACAGGTGTTCATTGGACAAACAAGATATAGTACCTTGATACCTGTTTTCGTATAAATATGGTATTCCGTAACAGTGGCTCTATGTTTTAGGTTACACAGCATTGCACATTTACCTACCATGGAGATATATCACTCTTTTTATAGCATGCAGATTTCAAATCAGTCTTTTCCACGTTGGATGCAGATTGGCTGATTTGTTATACATCTTTATCACATAAATGAATTTTCACTTGTAGATATCTGTGAAGATCCTGAGTTACGAGAAAGAATAATCCAACTGAAAAGTGAAATGGAGATCAAACGGGCAGCCCAGCCCCAGAAACTGAGACGTTCCCACAGCCAGAACACGCGAAGGTACCGAGCTTTTATGCTTCTAGTATATAGAATGTAATAGTTGGTTCAGATTCATCACTGATTCAATTGACTACTTCTACCTTTGTTTGACTGTTGAAACAAACCAGTTTCTGATAAAAAGAAAGTGAGTTGCTTAAAATTTAGTCATTCTTGACTGTAAGACTGTTTCAAATCTGGAAGTTTCTACAAAGCAGCCAAAGTAAAATGAAGCAAAGAGAAATGGGGAGAAAATGTTCAAGTTTGATTTCTGTATTACTGTTTAGTATGTGAGAAGGAATTTGTGCTATTGAGTAATTTGTAAAGGAGTAGTGTTTGGTATAAATTAATTTGTGTCTTTCACCATCAAAGAAGTAATTTCATCTGGACACGTACAACTAAAGATGACACGTCAAAGAATAGAAACAACTTTTACTGTACACTTTGTCTTATCTGTGTAGAGATACCGTGTTGTCGACTGTGGTATTAATATTTGTCCATAGAAAATAGATGTTACCTTAACATAGTTAAAGCTTGTTGTAAAGTTCTGATCTCAATTCAGGAGTTAACTGGTCTGATTTGTATGGATGGAAGATACCTGTACTTGAAACACATCACTGTAATAGAAGAATTAATAACTTCTTTAAATTTCTAGTCAATCTGTGAGGAGAACAAGCATCCGAGAAAAGACTCAGATATCAAGAAGAGAAGCCAGAGAAGAGGCAAGACTGAGGCAAGAAAAACAAGAAGCAGTAAGAACAGAAGAGGTGATGGTTTCTATTAACCATTCAGTGACATACAGATAAGTGCAGACATCACTAGTTTTAATATTGTAGAATTCACATCTGGTGTTGTATAGCATTCCAGGACCCATATATAGGTGTTTGGATTATGACCAGTTTATCATGTTAATGTAGTATAGTATTCAAGGATATAGATGTTTGTATTATGACCAGCCCATCATGGTAACGTTAATGTATTGAAGTATTTCAAAACCCAGCTATCAATATTTTTAGTGTTAGAATATCCAAGAGTTGTAGTTGATAAAAGAAGTGACATATTGCCAGTAATAAGCTTATGATAACTTGTTATATTTGGATGGTCAGGCTGAAGTGTTACATCTGAGAATCATTTGTATTTCATATACATGTTTGTTAGGGTAATTCTCATAAGTTTTATACAGCACTTAAAGAAACAAACAGCTTCGATGTTTTTTTGTGTTTTACTAGTCGTATCAAGGATTTAATACCATTGTCATTCCTCATCTAGTTAATAAATGTTTTGTTATTTTTGTGTTCCAAAGCCTCTTATTATGTTGTATGTTCATCTGTCTTCAAATCAAGTGTTTTGTGACATAAGTAGAGATTTACTGTCTGGTCTACTGTTGGCATTTTGTCAGTAATGTTATTGTTTTAGTATTCTGTTTATTTTTTTTCACATCTTTTATGGTATAGAATATTCAGACTTTACTTCCGTTTTATATTTTTTTTACCACTACTATTGTAGGAATACCAACTAGTCTACGGTCAGTTCCAAACGTTTTTGGTTAGTCACTTCATTGTTCTAATATTTGTGCATGGCTTTTCACATCTTAGGTGATATAGAATATTCAGCCTTGATTTTACTTCCTTTAGAAAATATTTCTATTGCTACTATTGCTATTGTTGGGATTGTTTTCTGTTTTATTGTCATGTTTGTACAGGATGATGAGACAAAACAGCAGCAAGATTCCCAAGAGTTTGAGAAAGAAACCAGGTATGATCCATCAGTTGATTTGGATTATGTGGAGTTATCGGCTATGCCAGTGGGTAACAAAGACACTTTACAAAGACTGAAGGGACGTCCAGCAAAAGAAATAGCTGACATCTTTGACGAGACAGAACATCCAAAGAAGGAACTTGGTGAAAATTTTTCTTCGGGTGTCTTGAAAGATAATGCCACTCAACTTAAAGAAAGTAACGTAACTGCCAACCAAGAAATGGACCCTCCTGATAAGAATGGCTGTAGCCCAGTGGAAAACCAAGAGGTTGCTGACAGTGCTTTAACTTCATCCTCAGACACAACTAATAACCAGCCTGTGCCAACCAGATCACAAGGAGAGTCTGTTAAAGTTGAAATTCACGTGACAGTCAACACCAGCTCCCCTTACAGCCCCAACCCTGGAACTCTAGCTGACTTGAAGAAGCAACGTGCTGAAGTTCGACATCGTAACAGCCTCACGCTTTCACAGCAGGATGTGCCAAACACGTCCGTGGAGCACAATGGCCATCAGTTTATAGCCACTTATTCTTATGATCCGGTGGGATCTCGGCAGAGTTCTCTACGCAGATATCGTAGCAACCCTTCAGAAATAGTCGGTGAGCCTAACCGTCGTGGGTGTTGCGTGTTAATGTGACGTATTTAACATTGGCTTGCTTCAGTGTATAGGTTATCCTGTAAGATAACTCGATATTTTTACATAAGAAACAAAAAGGAGAAACAACCCTATATTTGTTTGGTTTATTGTTTAACAAAAGAAATTACATCTGTTACTCAATGGTCATTAGTCTTAACAAGAGATCGGTACAAGGTAAAACACATTTGTTACACAGTTTTTATTTTTAATTACTATAAACAGAAGCAAGTCACAACACAAGTCATGCTAGTCCTTTATCTCATTGGATCAGTTGCAGTGAAAGGAATCTTATGTGGGTTTAGGCATAAAATTTCTAAAGAATATGCTATATATCTGTGTGTCAGCTACTGGGTTGCATGTCATTGCTATTTGAATAATATTTATGGAACTTTGTTTCGTATTTTATATTTCTAACTAAGATGGTTTCCAGATCATTAAATGCTTACTTTTGAAAAATATTTTTCAGATTAATTTATTTTTATTATTTTCACCACTAGCATAATCATAAAGGGTAAATATTTAATGCCAGAAAACATTCCAGCTACTAATACATAAATATATACATTATAGAGACACGAGTCTCTGTAAATATGCATTTTTATATCAGTGTTTCATATTTGTTTTTTTACTATCACAGATTTCACATTTATCAGTCCAGTCTACAAACAGTTAAGTGAACCCTCTATAATTTATACAATGTTACTGACAGACCACAGGGATATTTACTGAAAATTGTGTGTTCCAGTTAATGAAAGGTTTTTTTTTATGAAATATAACTGGTTTTTGTTCTTTAAGAAGACTTATCTAACTGAAGTTGTGAATAACCAACTGATGGTTAACAAACTAATTATGACACGTGTTGTTTTGTGTGTATGTTTGTGCATTCTTTATTATACGTTGTAAAAAATGTGTACATACATTACTGGTAACTTCATAGGTTTATAATGGTTATTACTGTCTTAATAGTAAAAAGTGTACAATTACAGGGTGGTAATTATTACTTCTTCACATGCAGGAGGGAGTAATTTTTCTTTACGTTCAGTTTACTGATGTTTTATGAAATGCAAACAATGTGTCCATTTCTACAGTTCCATAGTTCACCATTTCAGAACAGACTGAGAGCTATATTGGTGCTTTAGTAAAAAAAATAGTTTATTTTTTAGTCACAACTTGTACACCATAGATCTTAAGATCAGAAGACCTATGGTTGTATCAAATAACTCTGTGAGGTTTTCCTCACATAAAGAGAAATTGTTGCATACTTTTAAGTTGACTCATGGCAGTTCTGTTGGTGTTTTTTCAGTCAATGGATGAATTATTCTTTATGTGATGTAGTTTTTATATAATTTTCACTGTGGTATTGCATGAGACCTCACAATCATGGTGATTTTGGTAATGCATTTAAAATAATATCAAATGTTTATATAAGGATGTCTCTCTAGTTTTGTGCTAAAGATACATTTCTTAAGGGAAAATTTCCTGTTAATTTGTTTGATTATATATAAATCATTCATAATGAGTTTATATATCAGCAGTTGGAACACAAACATAGAGCAAACTTATAACAGGCTAATACGAAAAATCAAAGTATGATATTCTAGTAAAACCAAGTCACCTGTAGTTACCATCTTGCAGAATCGTAAGAATAAATTTATTGTTAGGAAAAAAAAATAGAATGAAACTTATGGTTATCTCTTCTGACTGGCCATCAAATTTGCTTCTTATATTACAATCAAACGAACATTTGTGAAATACGTTTATTAAAGAATAAACGAAGAGAAAGGCAAATAACAGATTAAAATAGTTGGTCTGATAAAATATTTTGTAGCAATTCTCGAAAAGTAATTTTAAAACTTGGAGTTGGTGACATCCCAAAATAAATATTAAATGGTACATATGTAGATTATAACCTTTACATGAGTTGTTATTTAAACTTATTTTACTGCAGTGTACTACAGGAGTGTTTTTAATCTATTCAACTTTCTGAATCTCATGCATTTTAATAAATAATTCAGTTTCATTCAATGCTTTTATTGTTACTAATTCTGAAAGCATTATATATGTACTTTTACACTTTGTATAGTGTTCTAAAGAGATTAGCGTTAGAATTTTCCTAAACATTCCACTTACCTAAAATTTAGAACTTTCTAGAATTATTTTCATTGATTTTATTAAGTGTTTAAAATTGTAGTTGTGATTGTTTTAACTTTGTTTAGTACTTGTTAGCACATATAGTGAGGAATACTATACAAAAAAGTTAAGAGATGTTTCTATGGCAACTACAAACAAAATGTCTATCTTGATATGTAACTTATTGAACACTTTTACTGAGAACATTTATGTAATAAATGACAACTGTTGACCAGTTTTACGTTTCTTTCAACTTCCTTTTTTAACTTTCCTTGTCCATACATGGAGATTTTCACTTGTGTAAGTAGAGAATTAGAAATTCCTAAACTAAATAATCCATGGAAATGACACATCTGACATACTTTCTAAACCTTGGTCTTTCTCTTCAGTTTTAAGAAGCTTCTGTTTACTAAACGTGGGTAAAAAACTTTTGGGTGATAGACTCCAAGTCGAGGAACCAGTGAGTTTAAACTAGCATGAAGTAGAGAATTGTACAGAAAATCAACATAAATCTGATATTTTCTCAAACTTTAATCGACAGACTGTTGTATTTCTTTATTTTAAAATTTGTTTCAACAAAAGAAGGAGCTCGCTCTGAGCAGAATTGTGGTTTATACATGCAAAAACGGCTCATTTGGGTTGATAAAATATTTTACGTAGAAGAGCGAACAACGTTTTGACCTTCGGTCATCGTCAGGTTCACAAAGAAAGAAAGAGGTAACTGACTGTCGTAATGTAGAGGGTGTGTGCTTAGATGTTTGAATATATAATTTTATATTATTTATTTTATTATATTTAATATAGATAGAAAGGCGTTCCTTTATATTGGTTTATTTTGGGTTTAAGTTGTTGTATAAGTAAGGCTTCTTTAATTTTGCGTTTGTTTATGTTTGTTTCTTTATTTAGTATTTGAGCGTTTTCTATGGTAATGTTGTGTTTATTTGACTTGCACACAACAGAAAAGACATCACGGCAAGCCGTTGACTAACCTCATAATTAACCGATCCGACCGACAATTAAACACAGATGAGATATATCTACTTAACAAAGGACTCAACTTTGCAATAGCACCTAGGTACATTCCAACCATAGAAATCAAAACATGTTTAGAAGATCTAGCCAGGAGACTTGTGATACTTTCTACAGAAAACAAAAACAAAGAAACAACCAAAAAACAACCAACAGAAAGAAGACAACTTATACAATTTTATTGACATCCAACAGCCAAACTTCCCAGGTAAAATTAAAAATTTATATTTTCCAGAAACACCTAAAAACAACATCTTAAACGATTTTTTTCAAAGAATTTTTTTACAAAACAATCTTACAAAAAGAGACATTAATTCCATTAAAAACCTAAAACAAGACAAAAACATAAAAATTCTAAAAGCAGATAAAGGAAACACTGTAGTCATAATGAACACGAATGAATACACACAAAAAATGAAGAACATCCTATCAGACACGAACAAATTTAAACCAATACACACAAATCCAACAAAGACACACGAGACGCAACTAAACAAATTACTACTAAAAATGAAAAAAAGCCAATTTCACAAACACTTTATTCCTACCTACGTAAAACCAACTCACGCACATCACAAATATACGGCATCCCCAAACCTTATAAACCAGATTGTCCACATATGAATCGTTTAATTACAATCTTGGTAAATATATAGCATGGGCATTCTTCAAATATGTAACATCAGCCAGCTCATTCATCAAATTTTAATTTAAAGTCTAATCTAAATCAACTTAATCATAAAGCCTTAATTGCCAGTTTCGGTGTTATATTCCTCTTTACAGAAGTTCCAACCACTGAAGCCTGCAAGATAGCCTTAGAACTCTATATCCGAGACCCTAACCAAACTATAGACATTCCCAGCAACCAATTAGCAACCCTCATAGAATTCACCACGATAAAGACAAACTTCATGTTCAACAACCACAACTATATACAAACAAATGGCCTAAGCATGGGCAACCCAGTATCACCAGTTCTAGCTAATATTTTTATGACAAGTTGAAACACAAGCAATTAACACAGCATTACATCCACCACTATGCTGGTACGGATATGTAGACTACACAATTGCGGGATTCATGTCTACAGAACACACACTTAATTTTTTCAATCACATTAACTCTATACATCCCAACATTAACTTCACATGTGAACAAGAAGAAAGCAATCAAATATCATTTCTTAACCTCAAAATTACAAGAATCGACACACAATTGAAAACAGAAATCCACCGAAAAATCACCCATACTGGACTATACATTCCTTGGGACTCAGCACATGAAACAAAACAAAACCTCAACACACTAAGAAACCAAATAAACACAGCCATAAAACTATGCTCACCAGATAAAATTAACGATGAATTAGACAAAATAAAACAATACTTCATCAACATCAATAAGTTTCCTCCACAAACCGTAGAAAACATTATATGCACACACCTAGACAGAAAGCAAAATCAACCAACAAAAGTAAATAATCACGAAACCATATACTGCTGTATACCATATATTCCCGACATCAGCAGACAAATAACCAATATATGACATTCCAGTTAATACCAAATTTATTCAAAAACCAGTCACAAAACTGAGGTCTATACTATGTAAAAACTACACTGACAAACACCACACCAACATTATTTATAAAATACAATGTGATAACTGCCACGACTTCTATATTTGAGAAACAAGTAGGAAAATGGAAACCAGATTTAAAGAACACAAAAAGTCACCTTCACACGTTTTTGAACACTGCAAGTCAAATAAACACAACATAACCATAGAGAACACTCAAATACTAAATAAACAAACATAAACAAACACAAAATTAAAGAAGCCTTACTTATACAACAACTCAAGCCCGAAATAAACCAATACAAAGGAACGCCTTTATACCAATATTAATATAATAAAATAAATAAAATTATATATTCAAACATCTAAGCACGCCCTCTACATTCCGACACTCAGTTACACAACCCCTTCCAAACATGTGGTCAGCTTCCGGTCAGTTACCTCTTTCTTTCTTTGTGAACCTGACGATGACTGAAGAAGTTCGAAACGTTGTTCGCTCTTCTATGTAAAATATTTTCTCAACCCAAACGAGCTGTTTTCACATATATATTTCTCTATAAGTGGGTTTTCTCAACATCACTGAAAATTGTGGTCTGTACAAACTTTGTATTTGCCCCTCCATGCCCCTGTAAAATTGATAAGAACTTCTAATTGCAATGTTGCTTTTGACAAACATCCCTCCACCCCAAGGGTTAGCCCTAGAAAAAGAGTGACTAGTATATCATTAAAAATAAAACATGAACCTAAAACACAGTTTAATGTGGTTTGTAAATCAATCATCCTTTGATAGCTGTTTGTATAACTGATAAAAACTGTTTTACTCACCAGTCTGACACCATCAAAATTTTTGGTTCAGGTGACTTTAGCCTTAAAAACTTGTTAGCCCTGAAGACACTTGTTGAATCCAAGTTAACACACTCATGAAACAATATATAAACATCTAATGAATATGGGGAAACACCATAAGGTGATTGTGTGCCCCATAAACTCTCCCCCGTGTGAATGTTACTTCAGCTTTTCTAGTGCATAATGTGAAAGAACCAGTTTTAGACAGAAATGTCACGACTGATGAAAGATGGATTGTCTATCACAATATCAAATGCCAAAAACAAGCTGTGACGTCCAAACGTGGATGCCATCTGGAGAAAGTGATGCTGTGAATTTGGGGAAATTCGTATCTAAGTCCTGAACACAGACATCTTTAGTTAGTAACTGGACCATTTAAATCAAGTTTTTCATCAGAAAGAGAAAAGTGTCTTTCTTCTTCACAACGATGCATGTCTCCATGTTGAACATTTGATGCAACATAAAATTATGGAGTTGAACTGGGTTGCGAAGTTCACCACAACCTACCATATTCTCCAGATATGGCACCCTCAGACTACCATCATTTTCGCTTTCTGCAGCACCGTCTTAATGGAAAAACATGTAAATGTGGAAGGTGTTTGTTTCAAAACCAAGTGATGTCTTTAACAACCTGAACAAAACCACCATTTCTTGTCTTAACAACACATAAAGTACACAGATGGATCACATTTCACCTACCTGATGGTTGAAGAGAGGATGAAACCTTTGTTCATAACTGTTAATCTTTTTGTTTACAAGCAGTAGAACAGTAACTGATCCATTACCTGGAAGAAACAATTACATTCAGCTGTAGAAAGAATTTATGTGTAACATTAAAAACAAACTTGGATTTTCTAGAGAGCAGATGTGAACTTCATAGTGAAAAACAAAACATTAAAAGCTTATCAAAACTAATATCTCATATTAGACATTAGAAAAACAAATTCTAAGTTATAAAAATCTATTAACAACACAAAGAAAAACAGTTCACAGTTGGTGTTATTTTTATCAAGAAAAATTTACAAGTTAATGTATAATGGAAATGTTTGTAACAAATTTCTTAACCCGTGGACAGATAATACAATGTTATTTTAACAACATATCATAAAATACTAATACTTCTTGTCTTATCTTCCAGGTACTGACACAACTACATATATTGCTTCACCCTGGTCAACTGTCATTTCTTGTCCCTTTTGACTGACATGTACTGATGTACCACCTAGAGACAAACACTGATTCACCCACATTTTATAATTTTGTTACACTCATTATGGTGCACAACCTTAAAACTTTAACCAACACTAAAAGAAATACTTCCAAATTTAACAAGATAAGGCAGTTAACAACTGTTAAACCCAATCAGTTGTCTTAGAATGTTACTAATACATTCTTGCAATAGTAACATGAAAAACTCTCCCATTCTGGAAGTACTAATAACCTAGCTAAATACATGTATATGAAAACAACAGCACATTTGAAACAAACTGTGTATATTAAAAGTAATGTGGTGTACAGTGAAAACAACCCACACTACAAACTGTGTGTATATTAAAAGTACTGTGGTGTACAGTGAAAACAACCCACACTACAAACTGTGTGTATATTAAAAGTCATGTGGTGTACAGTGAAAACAACCCACGCTATAAACTGTGTGTATATTAAAAGTGATGTGGTGTACAGTGAAAACAACCCACTACAAACTGCTACAAACTGTGTGTATATTAAACGTAATGTGGTGTACAGTGAAAACAACCCACACTACAAACTGTGTGTATATTAAAAGTCATGTAGTGTACAGTGAAAACAACCCACACTACAAACTGTGTGTATATTAAACGTAATGTGGTGTACAGTGAAAACAACCCACACTACAAACTGTGTGTATATTAAAAGTACTGTGGTGTACAGTGAAAACAACCCACACTATAAACTGTGTATATTAAAAGTCATGTAGTGTACAGTGAAAACAACCCACACTACAAACTGTGTGTATATTAAACGTAATGTGGTGTACAGTGAAAACAACCCACACTACAAACTGTGTGTATATTAAAAGTCATGTAGTGTACAGTGAAAACAACCCACACTACAAACTGTGTGTATATTAAAAGTACTGTGGTGTACAGTGAAAACAACCCACGCTACAAACTGTGTGTATATTAAAAGTAATGTGGTGTACAGTGAAAACAACCCACACTACAAACTGTGTGTATATTAAAAGTAATGTGGTGTACAGTGAAAACAACCCACACTACAAACTGTGTGTATATTAAAAGTACTGTGGTGTACAGTGAAAACAACCCACACTACAAACTGTGTGTATATTAAAAGTAATGTGGTGTACAGTGAAAACAACCCACACTACAAACTGTGTGTATATTAAAAGTACTGTGGTGTACAGTGAAAACAACCCACACTACAAACTGTGTGTATATTAAAAGTACTGTGGTGTACAGTGAAAACAACCCACGCTACAAACTGTATATTAAACGTAATGTGGTGTACAGTGAAAACAACCCACGCTACAAACTGTGTGTATATTAAAAGTAATGTGGTGTACAGTGAAAACAACCCACACTATAAACTGTGTGTATATTAAAAGTCATGTGGTGTACAGTGAAAACAACCCACACTACAAACTGTGTGTATATTAAAAGTAATGTGGTGTACAGTGAAAACAACCCACACTACAAACTGTGTGTATATTAAACATAATGTGGTGTACAGTGAAAACAACCCACACTACAAACTGTGTGTATATTAAAAGTAATGTGGTGTACAGTGAAAACAACCCACACTATAAACTGTGTGTATATTAAAAGTAATGTGGTGTACAGTGAAAACAACCCACACTACAAACTGTGTGTATATTAAAAGTCATGTGGTGTACAGTGAAAACAACCCACACTATAAACTGTGTGTATATTAAAAGTCATGTGGTGTACAGTGAAAACAACCCACGCTACAAACTGTGTATATTAAACGTAATGTGGTGTACAGTGAAAACAACCCACAAACTGTGTGTACAAACTGTGTGTATATTAAAACAACCCACACTAAGTAATGTGGTGTACAGTGAAAACAACCCACACTATAAACTGTGTGTATATTAAAAGTAATGTGGTGTATTAAAAAAGTATGTGGTGTACAGTGAAAACAACCCACACTACAAACTGTGTGTATATTAAACATAATGTGGTGTACAGTGAAAACAACCCACACTACAAACTGTGTGTATATTAAAAGTAATGTGGTGTACAGTGAAAACAACCCACACTATAAACTGTCTGTATATTAAAAGTAATGTGGTGTACAGTGAAAACAACCCACACTACAAACTGTGTGTATTAAAAGTAATGTGGTGTACAGTGAAAACAACCCACACTACAAACTGTGTATATTAAAAGTGATAGCAGTTTTATATTTCTGTAGCTCAGACTGTGGTAATCTAAATAATTCCATATTTTCAGTGAAAGGTCTCTAATGGATTCTCACTTTACATATGAAATATCAAGACAGTCTATTAACAAAAAAGAACAAGGTATCAAATGTCCAGTTTTGATTGACTTACCAAGTTTTCTCCATGTCATTTTCTACTTTCATACCTCTATGTCATACAAACTGTTCCTATTATCACATTACCTCTCTGACATACAAACTGTTCCTATTATCACATTACCTCTCTGACATATAAAATAACTTTCATTTTAAGATTAATAATACTTTTGTGTATCAGAAAAAATTCAAATTTCACACACAAAATCCTTGCTGTGTCCAGATAGTTTTATCAAATGTTTCTTGAGAAAAACTTATATTTTGACTAATAAATCTCTGTATAGGTTCAGTCAATTTGATTTTGTAACTGTCATAAAAAATTGTCTTTTTCTTGGTAGAATAACGAAAGCTTATAAAACAAGAACAAATGTTTAGACTAAATAACTATCATAACATTACACATTTATATATATCAATTATATTCACCTTTCAGCTGTGTCTGGCTAACAATACTGAAGTTACAATGATACAGTTCACATGTACTCACGTTATTGTATCCAATAACATTAAGGTGACCTTTAGTTGAAACAAGTTGGCCTGTGTTGTGTGTGTTTTAGTCCAGTATTCAGTGCCACACAATTGTTATCAAATGAATACATGTATGAGTTATTCAGTAACATTAAGGTGACCTTTAGTTTATACAAGTTGGCCTGTGTTGTGTGTGTTTTAGTCCAGTATTCAGTATCACACAATTATTATCAAATGTATACATGTACGAGTTATTAATATTTACAAACAGGGTCTTAAACTTAATTTTCATAAAACATAGAACAGAATATAAAGTACACAATGAATTCTTCTAGTTACAACCTTTGTACTCTTTGTTGTTTGTCTGAGTTAGCTAAGCCTTAAGATGTTTTGCACATGGAGGATGTGAAATATTTTTGTTTAGGTTTTACATGAATAACAAGAAATCATTAATTACTTCACGGATTACATAGAATTTAATTATAATTTATCAAGTTAATAATTAATCTGTATTTGAAACTAAACAGACTGAAGATGGAACTTACCAGCTCAAAGGTTTATCTTGAAAGAAAGAAAAGACATTGTTATATATGAAAATAGCTGAGAAAATCACTAAGAGGACATTCTGAGTTTCTAATTGGTTATTCACACATCAAGAGGACATTCTGAGTTTCTAATTGGTTATTCGCACATCAAGAGGACATTCTGAGTTTCTAATTGGTTATTCACACATCATATGCAAGTAAGTACATATAAGGGACCATCTTCAAAAATAGAAAGAGGTGAATAGTGGCCACTGTGTTTAAATAAAATTTTGAATACAAATCAACAAATGTAATGACCTGTGACCCATCTGGAAAGTGCAAAATTACATAACAGATTATATCTAAACAAATACAACATTAACATCAATTAAACACTGCCAGGTAAGTTTGAAAACAAGACACTTTTTATTGTTACCTGTACAAGTTGTAGAGAACATTGTAAACCAATTGATTATTAAGTCCATCTATTAAACTATTAACACATATCATTAACTGTACAACACTTATGATCTGGTATAATTTAAATTGTATTAACTTAATGTCATCACAAGATACATTTTTTCTGTTGTTCCTACAGATGTTTACCTGAAGTTCATTCATCTGTTACAATTCTTTTCCCATGTTCCTGTTCAGTGTGAACAGTACCAGTTATAGACTTTGTTACAAATGACCAACACCAGGTGGAACATGTGTAAACTGTCAAGTACTTCCATACACACTTGATTATGGAAGAGGTTACTTTAACAGTTTGTCAAACATCTGAAACCAACAATATAATGAACAATCAATAGTTATTATTTATATCACATCTGAATGTACATAGATTGAGATTTTGATAAACAGAAAACCTTTTGTTACAAACTACATAAGGAGAAATTTTGTAAGTTAGTTGAAGAAATGTCACAAACTTACAGACAACAATTGTATAAAACATTGAATGACATCTCAAAGGTTTAGAATGCCATTAAATGTGTTGAAATGTTCAGATAAACATCTAGTCCTTATGAACAAGTAATAATTTGAACAAGTCCTGATGAAGCTGTAATAACAAAATAGCAACTGTAATAAGTATTCTTACATTATTTATAAATATTTTAACATGTTTATTTAACCAGGGTTTTATCAAGCTGTTTAAACTTCAAAGTTATTATAACAGCTTACACTATCCTGAGTAAAATACATATCCAGGTTTACACTGGTACATTGAATTTCCTAAGTTATCCATGTAATTCAACATAAATCAAACAGAACCAACTCAACATACAAGTACTGCATGTAACAAGCTGATTAGTGAGTCTTATCCTGAATGTTTCCTTTGGTGAAACATGTTGTCCAGTAAGGATGACACTGTCCATCTTGGACAGTCTGACAAGATGGAGAAGACAGACTGTTCTACTGTTACTGAACAGAACACCTAAGGTAGACAATAAACACTTATAAAGACACGAACAACAGTTACTGTATAATGTTTTGTTCAACTGATTTTCTATTAACCTTGAACTAAGTTCTAAGTCATTAAAAGATAACGATTCTTACACTGTAGTGTTGATTGTGTTCTCAATACAGGTAAGAACATTACAGAACATACAAAACCAACACATTTCAACTCATCACAGTTGACAATAAGAAACATCTATTCAACACAAGCACACACACAGTTCATGGTACCTTTTTACACTGTACCAATTAACAAGTTTTAATAAAAGGACCACAAGTGTCATGAGTTCTCAAGTTCATGTTAAGAACTGTTCACTTACTACAACTATATAAACAGTTCTGTGTCTATCCACATATGGCTATAAGATGTTTTTTTTTCATAACGTTCTTGTTAAGAACTGTTCACTTACTATAACTACATAAACAGTTCTGTGTCTACCCACATATGGTTATAAGATGGGTTTTTTTCATAACATTCTTGTTAAGAACTGTTCACTTACTACAACTATATAAACAGTTCTGTGTCTATCCACATATGGCTATAAGATGGTTTTTTTCATAACGTTCTTGTTAAGAACTGTTCACTTACTATAACTATATAAACAGTTCTGTCTCTATCCAGATATGGCTGTAAGATGTTTTTTCATAACTCCTGCTACCATAAAGAATAGAACTTTCTTCAAGTAATTCATATGATTTTTAACATTTTCTGAAATGTACTTGAATATATAGAAATCTCTCTTCTACCAACTGTATGTATATCCACATGGGTCATGTTCAGTGTTTAGCATGTCAGACCCCACAGTGAACAGTTTGGGTTGTGACACTGTTCAGTAGTGTGAACTTATATATGCTTTCCTAAACAATACTGTAGTTCTGAATCATAACTGTAAATTTGTAAACATATTGTGCAAATACTCTTGAAATATAAAGTAAAATTTCATAACTGAAAAATAATTTATCTCCATAATTTAAGAATTTCTTTGTGTTCAGAGTACAACTGATATTTACTAAAATAAAAAAAAAACTCAACAACAAGCAGAACTCACTGGTATTAAGACATTACTTTATCAAACTAACTCATAAGGCAAGAACATCCATTACTGACTAACAATATATGTTATAACTCAACTGAAAACAATCATCTACATTATAAAAATATTAATTTATTTACCAGCTTTTAAAAATAAAAAGCTCTGGCTATCATGGAAAGAATACTTCAATATTTTTACTCTAGCTTTTAAAAATAAAATCCACCAGGTGTATGACAGTTCATTATTTGTTTAGGAACTTTTTAGAAATAAAATCCACCAGGTGTATGACATAGTTCGTTATTTGTTTAGCAACATTTTAGAAATAAAATCCACCAGGTGTATGACATAGTTCATTATTTGTTTAGCAACATTTTAGAAATAAAATCCACCAGGTGTATGACATAGTTCATTATTTGTTTAGCAACATTTTAGAAATAAAATCCACCAGGTGTATGACAGTTCATTATTTGTTTAGCAACATTTTAGAAATAAAATCCACCAGGTGTATGACAGTTCATTATTTGTTTAGCAACATTTTAGAAATAAAATCCACCAGGTGTATGACAGTTCATTATTTGTTTAGCAACATTTTAGAAATAAAATCCACCAGGTGTATGACATAGTTCATTATTTGTTTACAACATTTTAGAAATAAAATCCACCAGGTGTATGACATAGTTCATTATTTGTTTAGCAACATTTTAGAAATAAAATCCACCAGGTGTATGACATAGTTCATTATTTGTTTAGCAACATTTTAGAAATAAAATCCACCAGGTGTATGACATAGTTCGCTATTTGTTTAGCAACATTTTAGAAAGAAATTCCACCAGGTGTATGACATAGTTCGTTATTTGTTTAGCAACATTTTAGAAATAAAATCCACCAGGTGTATGACAGTTCATTATTTGTTTAGCAACATTTTAGAAATAAAATCCACCAGGTGTATGACAGTTCATTATTTGTTTAGCAACATTTTAGAAAGAAAATCCACCAGGTATATGACACAGTTCATTATTTGTTTAGCAACATTTTAGAATTAAAATCTACCAGGTGTATGACATAGTTCATTATTTGTTTAGCAACATTTTAGAAATAAAATCCACCAGGTGTATGTCATAGTTCATTATTTGTTTAGCACAGTTTAGAAATAAAATCCACCAGGTGTATGACATAGTTCATTATTTGTTTAGCAACATTTTAGAAATAAAATCCACCAGGTGTATGACATAGTTCATTATTTGTTTAGCAACATTTTAGAAATAAAATCCACCAGGTATATGACACAGTTCATTATTTGTTTAGCAACATTTTAGAAATAAAATCCACCAGGTGTATGACATAGTTCATTATTTGTTTAGCAACATTTTAGAAATAAAATCCACCAGGTATATGACAAAGAATAGTTCAAAATCTGTGTGTTATATTTTAAAATTGGAAACAGTAAGTATATTCAATGCAAAAAACAGTTTATTTTTACGAATCAATGTTTAAAAATAAAAACCAGAAGGTATATTGCAAACTATTAACAGTGAAAAGCAGGTAGAATGGATGTTATCAATCAGAATTATTTGAACTTTTGACTGGTACATGTTCAGATGTGTACAACATTCAGTGTACCTGCCTTTTAATGAACCAGATTATATTGTATTATCTTGCGTTTATGTTTCTATAAACACTGATATTTTTCTATTCTGGCTGCACTTTTAACATTAAATATTTCACTCAAGTATCTGAATTTGTTTGACGTTAAGCACAAAGCAACACAAGAGGATATCTGTGCTCTGTTCACCACAGGTATTGAAACCATAACTAATCCAGTTAACAACCTAAAGGTTACAAGACCCCAAACATTAGATCAAAATACATCTTGTTCCTAGCACTATAAATACATTTTCTTTATCCCAACAGTTATCCAATGGAGACTGAGTCATTATAAGTACGTACATAGAACAGGTATCAATCTGTCTGATGTCTTAATGTTACAATGAACTAACTAAAACACTTTTAATGAGTTTTGGTAGGTGAACTCAGGAGGACCCCCGAGAGACTTGTAACAGCTGGATAAGGAATGTAGTAAATGATTCAAGTTTCACAGCTGTTCAACGTTTTACTATGTGAAACTGGTGAAATAAAAAAACAATCCAAAAACACTTATTTCTGTGCCTATTAAAGGTCTTTTTCTAAGCTTCATAACCAGTAGACCTACAGGTCAAACTATGCACTACAAAACAGAACAACACCCAAGGTGCAAGAAATCTGTGATGATGAGAAAACCCACTTGTAGAGAACCAGACGATGACTGAAGAAAGTCGAAATGTCGTTCGCTTCTCTACATAAAATATTTTCTTGACCCATACCAGCCGTGTTTACCTATATAAGGTTCAAGAAAATTTACTACATTACATAAAACAAAGTTAAAAACAAGGTTTGTTTTTCGAACTTCACGCAAAGCTACACGAGGGCTATCTGTGCTATCTGCCCCTAATTTTGCAGTGAAAGACTAGAGGGAAGGTAGCTAGTCATTACCACCAACTGTTGGGCTACTCTTTTAACAATGAATAGTGGGATTGACTGTTACATTATAATCCCCCACAGCTGAAAGAACGAGCATGTTTGGTGTGATGGAGATTCAAACCTGCAACCCTCAGATTACGAGTCAAGCGGCTTAACCACCTGGCCATGCTGGGCCAACAAGGTTTGTAAAGTCAACTTAAGACAAAAATGAAATTTCTGTAAACCTAATATTTTGAATAGTTATACCACGAAATTAAAACTTCAATATTCATCACCATTTTATAAATGTGGACATTAGCACCGGTCTGCTAGCCCTTTGAACCCTGGTCTGTTATTTCTTTAAACACGTTTTTCTTGGGAAGTTCTTCTGAGTCAAATCCAACACAGAAGTTTCCATCTATAGCACACATGACAAGAACATCTTTATTCGAGAAAGAAGGAAAAACATCTAAGAGAAAAACTATAGTAAGAAACACACAATACTTGTATAAACCTAACTACATATAATCTAACACAGATCTATATTGTAAAACACAACAGACTACAAGTTCACTCTGCATTCAGTGGGTTCATTACTTGTTCACTTCTAACACAAGTTAAAACATAAACACTTACAATACAAATGTATACCATAAAGTTAAAGAACTACAAATACAGATGATTCTATACTTTACATTATACAAGATACCTCGATCATATCAACTCTGTCATTATTGGATCAGTCCCATGGACCTAACTTAATCCATTTTATGTTTGTTATAGTTTTCACACTAACTTTTAATACATTGTGTATCTTCATAAACTTTGTTAGAAATTTAGTAAATATTACATGTCATTTGAATATAAAGTTATTTAAATGTACTATTTTTACACAAAACATTGTCTGTGAATATACTGAATCTTTAACTAGTCCAAGTACAAAGTGAATTCCAAATTCCATTTGTGTAAACTGTAAAACCTCCTAAATAAACCTTTTATTCACTAAAACTTTGTGTATGTTATCTTCCTTATCTCATATCTGGTTTGGTTAATTTGACAGACCTCGTAACCACCATAAAAATTAGAAAATAGATATAAATTGTTTTTTCATTCAAGAATGACTATAGATTATAACACTAAACCACAAATGTTTATTCTAAATACCTTAAATGTCATAACATTATACATGTATTTATTAGTTTCACTGACCTTTCAACTTTCAACCTCGTCTAACTAATGTAAATTTGTACATGGGCACATGCAGCTTTATGTTACCATATCCACGTGTAAAACTGGTATTTACATAGAGGAACGGCCTTAGCTTTGTTCTAATACGTCGGTATCTTGTAGAATATAATCAAATTTAAATAAACTCTTATTATGTAAAGATATTAAGATATAACTCCGTGACCTTTCCACTTGAATATTACACTTTAAATTAGGTCAAGGTATAAACTTTGTCACATATATCTTACGGTAAATAACAATAGAAAATGTTACTACAAGAGTTATTTTTATTTATTTGAATCAAACATGTATATCACTGATTTTAATATTATCTTAGCATTTTTAAATTTTTTGTATGTACATGTGTAGCACCAGCACATCAATCATGAACGCACATCTCGTTCAGAACCAATAAAAATTTACGACTGACCAGAATAAAAAATAATGCGTTAATATAGGACAAACAGGATTTTAGTTTTATGTACAGAAATCATAGAAACAAACCTAAAAAGGTTATAACATAATTGTACAGATTACTGATGGGACCACATCTGGAGAACTGTGTTCAGTCTGGGCTACTTACCTTAGAAAGGACATAAAATTGTTGTAAAGGGTATAAAGAAAGGGCCACTAGGATGGTATCTGGAATGGACAGTTGTTATGTGATGACATATAGATCTCTAACCTTGTTGTCTCTGGACAAAAGAGTTTGAGTGAATTTGAATGCTGTATTATTAAGGGAATTGATAGTTTGATGCACTGTCTTTTTTGGTATATTATTTTGACAACTGTAAGCCTACGAAACAAATTTCATTGTCAAAGTACCAGTCATCTTCAGCTAAAACAGCTCTATTCTTCTAAAATGATAGTTGGTCTTTGACGCAAGTAATCCTCGGATGTGGTCATGCAGTTCATTTTAAGTTAAACTGTTTTGCTACAACCTTGGTCAGTTAGACCGACTTTGTAACCCCAAATTCATCTTTATAGTTTCCATACTATAACTTCTAATATTCTTTGTGTACCTTTATAAAATTTAAAGCATTCAATAATCATCAAGTGTAATTTGTAGACAAAATTTGAATTTTTAATGAAGTATTTTCACTAAAATTTCAGCATGAATATACTGAATGAAACCTGACTGCTCTGAGTGCAAAATGATGTAAGATAAAAACACTTTGTTATTAAAAAAAAACCTCAAAATGTTTCCTACAAAATTTCCTAAGTAAAGAGGTTGATCAAATTCACTAGCCTTATAACCTTCAAAACAAACTTTGAAATAAATCTAAATAACCTTTTTTCTTTCTTTCTAGAATAACATCAAATGGTAACGTGAAATGTCATTTATCTTCAATATGATGATGAGAAATCCACTTGATATAAAAATGCATCTCAGAACAGCCAGTATGGGTATTAACACTTTTATTGATAAGGAGAGAACTATGAACAGATGCTACATGCTGTTTGTACAGTTATTTAACAAACTTGCCCAGTATCTGATTCTAGTCTCACCATCTATTAAAACTGCATCTGTGAGTTAACGTCTGATAAGAAATAAACAGTATTGGAATCATGAGACCACTATTATAAAACTTTATGTTCTTTAATTTAAAGTTACTTTATCAACAAAAGTGTTAATACCCATACCAACTGTTCTGAGATACATTATAGATCTATTTATACATACACTTTATTGTCCTTTAAATTGTGAATTAATTAATATTTCTGTCATAAAATAAATAAATCACCAGATGAACTTGGAGCTCAACTTACATGATGTACAGACTATTTGCAAGAATTATACATTTAACAATAACAAATAATACACATACAAACATGAAATACGGTACTCACCAGGGTTTTTGCTGTCAACTGGTGCTCACACTACTACTACATTTTTATACTGATATGACCACACTGAATATTTCTTGTCATCTAAATAATGTAAAAAAAAAACAGATTAATAACAAACAAAAAGTAGACAATGCCACATAATTATCACAATTTTTCTAGATTTCTAAAAATACAACAAGACTTGTTAAACATTCATTTAATCTCTTCAATGTCCTTCTCATTGGGATTATTAGCTACATTTTTATGTTATATTTGTAAACCATGGTTAGAAAATAGTTTCAGTTTTGAATGTAACTCACAAAAAGTAAAACCTTGTGACATACAAATGTATGTGACAAAAGCTGGGGCTTGATAAATATTAGAATGATAAGGGCTAGCTTGAGTTTTTTAATGTTTAATTTTGTAGATAGGATGCCCTTGATGAAATAAAAGGCCCACTGTTGTTTGTAAAATACAATACATTTTGGGACTTATTCATATACTTTTCAAGCTTTTTCTTAAACCTGTTTAAATTACTGTCTATGTAACATCTGAAGGCAACCCATTCCAAAAGGTCAACCCACCCTGCTATAGTCCTACTGTTCTCACTGTTAAATATGAAAGTCATTATTCATCAACACCATGAATTATCTTTATAACATTAAACATTTCAATCAGTTCTCCCTAGTTCTTCTTTCAAGAGAGAAAAGTTTGAGAGATTTCAACCTCTCTTTATATGACAACCCCTCCACCCCACACACCCTTCCCTGAACCCTTTCAATTTAACATCTTTCTCAAGGTAAGGGTCTCAAGACTAAACACAGTATTCCAAATGTGACCTGACCAGTGGCCTGTATAATGATGACATTATAACCTATTTAGACTTGTATTTAATATTTCTGTAAATACAACCCAGAATCCTATTTGCCCTACCATTAACATCACACAACTTGGATGGGTTTAGAGACTGATCATTCATTACACCAAGATCTCTTTACTTCATAACATGGTTAATGTTATTCCCATCCAAATTATAATTATGATAACCCACATACACTGCCTTACATTTATTGTAATTAAAATCCATCTGTCTTTTATCTGTCCAACTCACTAAATGATCTAAATCATTTTGTAAACTAGCAGAATTCTCTTCACAGTTGGTAACACTCAGGACCTTAATTTAATCTAAATATTTAACAATATCTTTGTCATTGATGTAAATAAAAAACAGGCAAAGGTCCTAAAACTGAGCCCTGAGACTGAACTCCATCTGTAAACACTGTTTTCTTCCATTCAGCCACTTTTCTAATTCATTAACTTGTTCCCCACACTTAGAAGGGTTGTTTTCAAGCCTTTTACATGACAACTTTCTGAAAATCCAGATACATTAAACCCTACATAAGCAGTAACCTTTTCAAATGATGTTAAAATAAACATCTTTTCTGATGTCCTAATTTAATGTTTAACCATATTTCTTTATCTTCTATAATATTCTAAATATACTGTCACACCAATAATTTAAATGTATTAAACTTTATCTCTTGAACTCTGTGGTTTCTTTACTTAACCATTTTCTTTCTGTAAGGAACAAGTTTATCTTAAACAGTTCCCACATCTGATCCGTGTCTATAAATAACTCAGTTAAATCCACAACAGATAATCCTTGTCACATCCGTTGAAAATTTGTAACCAAACCATCATCATTTCTTATCTCTGAATACAGCAAATCACTGAACTTAATACAACAGTGATCACCAGCACTCAGGTTATTTTACCCTGTTGATAATTTCTATATTTAAAGTAGTATTACTTTTAGTCGGTTCCTTGAGTAACAGGTGAAGAAAACCATATTGAACTGTTTCCAAAACACATTTGTCCCTCATGGTTTGAAATTATATACTTCGTATTTCAGCATCACAAACATCTAATATGAACCAGTGCTGCTTTCAACATACCATGTGATTCACTAATATGTATTTAGATGTGTTCTTGTAATACTGACTTTCAAATTAAAAAATTAACTCATATATAATATTAAAATTTTAATTATAATCTATAGTTAGATTTGAAACTTAAATTCATAAAATAGTTCAATAAATTTTTGAATGCAAGTCAACAAATATGATGACATGGCCTTTCCCCCCTGGCCAGTTAAATAAAGGGTTAACAGCCTAAGGAAACAAGTGAACTTTTATCCTATATGAATGTACATCATCCATTCCAAAAAACTCCAACCAGCCTATCTCCTCATCTTTACATAGTAACCTAATCCTGGTATTTAGCTCTACTTGTAAATTTATCCTAACAGGTAACTCTGGGAATTATCCCTGACAATATAAACTTATGGTCTCTTATTTCAAATGTCTTTATCAACCCCAGTACTTATTAATTAGCTCTTCTAACCTACTTTTACCTACATCATTAGCCCCCTATATGCCCCTCTAATGTCATATGTTTTTACCCCTAAAAAGCACCAGTGCACAATGATCAATTCCTTATACTAGAAATTAATATTATATTGAAAGGTAAATGTTTACAACTGTACTATAAATATAACAGTTTTCATCAATATTAAAACACTAATCACTAGGTAGTAACCCACTACAGAAACTAGAAGTTTAAACTTAAGGGTTACTACTTAATCTTACTGAAAATATAAAATATTATGAGATTTCATCAAACTAATTACTACCTTTTACAGAGAGAACAACTAAAGTTCATTAATCTCTTTCAAAATCTTCAAATGTTTCTGTTGACATCTTAGATTTGGTACTATTAACATAATTTTGTTTTAAATATCAATAAATAAAGTCTTTCTCTGTTTTGACTAGACCTGAAGAGTGAAAAAGAGTAGTGAAAAAATATACATATTCCGTTATACCTCTATGCCTGTATTACTTAAAATCAAATTCAAACCAATCATTTTTCCGAGTTCTGACACTTAAAATTAACTTCTGTTGACAGCAAGCTATATACTTAGAAGTTGGAGCAAAACAACATTAAAATGCTAATAAATATAGGTAATCAAGTACATTACTCTTAAGCTCTACCTTATAAAGGTAAAATAAAATGAAAGATTCATTGTGTAACCTCACTGTTATTAACCACAGCTTTAGGGCTTAAACCTAGTACATCACAAGGTTTGATCAGCTCAGATGTACGTTAGTCCTAAATCAATGCACTAAATTATCAATATCTATGCAAAGTAGCCTTCAATAAAAGATAAGATCATAATAATAAAACTAGATACTTTACATATTTCAACCCAAGATGTTAATGTACGTATTATAAAATATATAAAGTACTGTACTGATAAGATTCCTTCCATGAACTCTTAAGTGAACTACAAATTACAATATTCAATCAACTCTCGAGTTCATCCTTCGATATTAATTACAGGCTCTTAGCCTGAAACTGGAAAAGTACGCCTATAGTATAGAGTAAATACCCAATAAATTCACCAATGTTAAAATAGAATTATTCGTGATAAACGTCTAAATGAAGCAAACTGTAATAAATTATCAATAAATAATATCAAAAATGTTTTTGCAATTACATCATAACGTAATTGAAGGCCTTACAATCATACTTCCACTGCTATAAATCTACTATTCGTATGCCACCTAGAAAATAAAAATATATTTTTATATACTTTTATTTTTCAAAACTATATTTAGATATAGTTTGAAACAAAATTACAATTCTGTTAAACTTCCTTTTTATATACTGATAGAGTTACTACTTAATTGTTATTTAACATTAGTTTCATTAAATAACTACCAAATATAAAATAATCTGGACCAAATACACGCAAAAGATAATTTTAGTATTCTTGTTAAATTTCAATTATAATTTAGGAAAAACATTAATAACCGAAACTATACAGTTAATATTTGACAGTAAAAAAGTTTCTCTTATATAGCTCCCTAGTGGCTCTCTCACAAATTTGGAGGCTTGTAACACTGAAAATCGTTGCAAGATTACTGTGAGGAGTAAAGACCGTCCTAAATTTTACGTTTCCTAACCAAAAGTGTATTGTGCGACATGGTATTTCACAAGAAAATGAGTTTTCGATACAAGCACAAAAGAGGTACAAAGCCATGCAAAAACCTACACATTTTAACTTCAAAACAATTACTTTCAGGAAAGGCCTCGCAAACGAAAATTGTATACATAGGGAGTAAATAAAAATCATTTTGAATAAAAGTTGATATCCCATTACCAGCGTATTGGAAAAAATATTTTCAATTTTGCTGACATATATTCCGAAAAAATAAAGGAAACACAAGTTAGAATTGGGCGAAATATTAGCATTTATTAAAAATATTTTTAATAAATCTAAAATATCGTTGCAAAGAATTGGCATAGTGAAGATTATTTCACTTCCAAACAATTCAACAAAAATATTTTTGCAATAATGTTTTACCATTTGCTGTCCAAAACATAAATCATTTTGTGAAACCAAGTAAGTCTGTATTACCATCCGTTGACTGAAAAACTAACTGTAATAAACAGTGATGTTGAAAAAACCCACTTGTAGTGAAAAACGGTTCGTTTGGGTTGAGAAATTTTTTTTACGTAGAGAAGCGAACAACATTTCGACCTTCGATCATTGTCAGGTTCATGACCACAGAAGATAAAACGTTGTTAGCTCTCTATGTAAAAAAATTTGTTAACCCAAACGAGCCGTTTTTACATATATATTTAACTGTAATAAAATTAGGTATCCAAAATTTAAAGTATTTTGTGACACCACATTGCCTTTACTGCTATCTATTGACAAACAAACTAACTATTATGAAAATTAATAGCATTTAGCGCTATCTATTAGGCTAAAATATAACTATTTTATGTATATTTGTTTTTAGTATTTCAAAATACACTAATAGATGGTAGGCCAGTGTCCTTTCGTGTATTAAGTTACTTAAACTGCAATAAAAGGCAAATTGTAATTAAATTATTATAATTCGAAGTTATAAACTACTCAGAAGTCTTAAACAGAGTGAGAAGACGAATGGAAAAGTAATATCTAAAAAGACATATATGGAAATTTTACTGTCGGTTGTCTATAAGCATTAATATTTTATTTTATTCAATATAGTTTAAAATTAAAGTATGTCAAAATTGTGATAATAGACGGCACTACAAAATAATACGCAAAATATAATATGAATTAATTCTGAATCGCTAAAAACAAAATAATATGGTTTTACAAACTGTACTTGATTAAAAGTGTTAAGCTGCAAAAATTTGCTTACACAGTAATTTTCTATTACGAATATTTGTTCTAAATAAGCTGAAACTGAACTATATAAGTCTATATTAAACATTTAATAATATATGATCACGAAAGCAATAATCGTATTAACTGGAAATAATACTCAATTTTTTTTACTTGCAACTGAAAAACGTCTCTAATGTGTTTATGAAATGTGGTATCAGTTGATGAAGGATAAATTGTTTGTTTTTGAATTTTGCGCAAAGCTACACGAGAGCTATCTGCGCTAGCAGTCCCTAATTTACCTGTGTGAGACTAGAGGGAAGCTTGGTTTGTTTGGCTTGTTTTGAATTTCGCACAAAGCTACACGAGAGCTATCTGCACTAGCCGTCCCTAATTTAGCAGTGGGAAAACTAGAGGGAAGGCAGCTAGTCCTAACCACCTTCGCCAACACTTGGGCTACTTTTTTACAACGAGTAACAGGATTAAACGTCACATTATAACGCCCCTACAGAGGAAAGGGTAAGCGTGTTTAGTGTGACGGGGATTCGAACTCAAACTTCGAATCTGAGTGCTTTACCCACCTGGCCATACCGGCCCTCGAAGAAGAAATATATTTTATTGAGATATGAAAATAGAAACTGTACTAAAATACTTTAATATATACTGATGGAAATACGGCCTAATCTTTGTAACGTCACTTTTCTTATATAATTGCTAAAATCCGAGGTAAGATTTCTTGCGGTGGACACAGCATCTAGCTCCGTGTTGCTTTGCTGTAAGACAAGCGAATAAATTTAATAAGTTATACGTTTTTTACCTTACTAGTTTTTGCACTCCTCCATGGCTCAACGGTAAGTCTTTAACTTTATAACGCTAAAATTCTTGTTTTGATGTCTGTAGTCGGCAGAGCGCAGATTGTGTAGCTTTGTGTTTAACAACCAATAAACAATCTACGTGGTTCACGAGTTTACAATGGAAGCAATGAATAGTCATGAAGCCAACTCAGTATGAAAAGCATTACGTACCTTTTGTGATGTTTTGTGAAAATTCCGAGACTTAAAAGGGTTTTAACGGTCTTCAAATTCGTGATTATAGTTAATCAAAACGGGCCACTTGTCTAAGTTGAAATTAAGATGTATTACAGAGCTAATAATTCATGTAGTTAACCACCTAATAACAAATTATGATCAGTTGTAATTCAGAGATACATAAAAAGCTTGTTTATTTCACATTAATTATTACTTGTGTTTTGAGAGTCGATAAGCCCTCAAGCATATAAACAATGTTTGGAATACAAAACATTTACAGTTACTTAAGATACACAATTTATTTGATAGATAAAACGACTTTTATTCTAAGTTTGTAACAAGCTTTTTGCCTTCGTTAGTTTTTGTAGTTATTGGTTCTTAATTACAAGAACCATGATTAATGGTTTATAGCAGAATTATGCATTAAGCCATTACATAAAATACATTTCATTTTTCGGTACGACATCTTTCATGAAGAAAATATAGAAATTTTGGCGTTAAAAACACGTGAAACAATTATGTTAGAATTTATAAAGGAAAAAAAAAAACATTCAAATAAACTTGTTGCTATAAAATTAGTAAAATATTTTGATTCCGAACTTCAGTTTGCAAATTGTACTCGAACTTTGAATCTGAGGATTCACGGTTCACGATTCTTTGCCACAAATAAGTGCTTTGTATTTAGGGGCTGTTGATGCGTTATCACAATGACTGTGAAATATCTCTGTTCGATCAAACAAGGGTCGTCTAAGAGTTGACGTGGGTGCTGTTGACAAGCTGTTTTCCGTTTAGTCTATTAGCTCAGAATTAGGTATAACCCTCATGTAGCTTCTCGCGAGCTGAGACAAACTTAAATCGATTTTTAGCCCTCTAAACTTCAAAATAATTAAATGTACACCATACGAGGAACAGATGAAAAGACAGGTCCAAATTATATTTAATTAAATATTATCAAAACACGACAGTTCCTTCACCGTGTTTTTAGAAATGATTATATTCTACCAAACACTCAAATGTTAGTATTAAATTATTTGTATGTTTGGTTTTGAATTTCGCGCAAAGCTACTCGAGGTCTATCTGCGCTAGCCGTCCCTAATTTAGCAGTGTAAGACTAGAAGGAAGGCAACTAGTTATCACCACTCATTGCCAACTCTTGGGCTACTCTTTTACCAACGAATAGTGGGACTGACCGTCACATTATAACGCCTCACGGCTGAAAGGGTGAGCATGTTTGATGTGACGGGGATTCGAACCTGCGACCATTAGATTATGAGTCCTCTAGTATTAAATGAATTCTTTCCTAAAAACAAGTGAACTCAAAACGAATGACTGTTTCAAAATGTGTTCGTTCCATGTGAACTTAAAGCGATTTTATGAACTTATGAACATATTAATTTTTTACATAAATACACACACACACATTGTTGTATAAATAACACAAAGTCGTCTTAACCAGGTAGCCCAGCTGGAGGGTTTACAACGCTAAATATCGGAGTCAGATCCCTGGGATGTATACAATGCGTATTTTTACATTTAACAACAAACAAACACGTTTAAAAGTTTTGTGGTTTTTATGTCCATATCAGTTAAAGTAACTACTAATGCAGTAAGACCCAGTGTAAGTTTATAGTAACTACTAATGCAGTAAGACCCAGTGTAAGTTTATAGTAACTACTAATGCAGTAAGACCCAGTGTAAGTTTATAGTAACTACTAATGCAGTAAGACCCAGTGTAAGTTTATAGTAACTACAGCTGTAAATTTTCTGGTTCATAAACTGGTTATTACAAACTTCTTTTGAGCTCAGTGGCTAAAGTTTCGGTTTCTCAAAATGTGATATCACATTCAACTGCTGCCATCTATCCGTGTTAAGATGAAATAATGCCAAAATTAGTATTATACAGAAAGGTAGATTTCTACAGAGGGTATGTATGTCACGTTGTGTTATAGCTTTGGAGGGCATAGTATAATTTAACCGTATGGAATATAACTAGCATATTATATTATATAACTCACTGTTAAACTAACTTTAAAATCAGTGTTTCTATTGACAATCAGAACTCTTTGTGGAAGGTTGTTGTTTGTTGTTTTGAGTTAAGCACAAAGCTACACAATGGGCTATCTGTGCTCTGCCCATCACGGGTATCGAAACCCGGTTTTAGAGTTGTAACTCCGCAGACATGCCGCTAAGCTATTAGGGGGCCTTTGTGGAAGGAAAATAGCGAAAGAACAACTGTTAAAAACAAAAAAAAAATATTTCATATAACCTGAAATTCTACCTGTCTGACTACTTGTCTGTCAACCTACTCACTAATATGAATATTGTTTTTTATCTTTCTTTCTTACCTTCTGTCTATTTATCTACTTTTCTATCTTAAAGGTTGGCAAACAAAGTAAACGAATGAAACTAAAATTTGAAACACTTTGCTCGGTGAATCTCTCTCGAACCTTATCTAAATGTAGTTTAATTTCTAGCTTCGTAAGCACTGACCCACCTTTATTGACCGTTTTACTAGCTCCATTTTAGAAAACTGTTCTCATTTTCAGTTTTGCGATCAATTTCTTTCTTTATTATTTTTATTGCTGCACATTTAATGTATTTACATAATAAAAGGCTCTCTCTACAATGTTTGCATAACGAGATGAGCAGCCTAATCGGATCAGTACAGTAGTTGCTTCCTTGGCTTCTGCTTGAAGTGGTGTTATTTTATAACTAATGCCATCTCAACTACGTCGGAACTTAGAGAGAAGAGGCTTTTTAAAGAGAGGATCGAACCTCGTTGCGCTTTATTATATTTTACTTACTCGTTTAATACCACCTTCTTGGTCAGATCAAGGGGGTGTACGTCTCGGGGTAGGATTTACTTTTACTTTATATGCACGTAGATTGTTTAGTCCGAAAGAGAGAAGTGAACGGTGCTAGACCCGAAGTCTCGCCGTCAAATCGCCATCGGTTTTCCCAAATACAATCCTTAGAAAAATTGATTCTAATTCAGCAAATTCAATTTAGGCTGATCGCAAGTTGATCCATAGGTTTACCCGTGCACAGATGGGTTCTCCTTGGGGAACGCTCTTAGATCGATTTCCTTGCTTGTGCTACACATGCACGTGCGCGAGAGCAAGGGCCATCCCAACGAACCTCTCGTGATAAAGTGCCTTCATGTCCGCTGCGTTCGTCTGAAGTAGGCCGTGATTTAATGGCGAGAGACAAGAGGGAAACAGAACGTCGATAGCATCACAGCGCTGGTAAGAAATAGATGCGGCTCCCAAAAAAGAACAACAAAAAACAGTTTAAGTTTCGAAAATCGAGACAATTCGAAATAAGTTGGTAAGTTTCTTGTGAGAAAAATGCCCGAGACACAATGATTTATATAAGCTCATTTATACACATACACACGTACAAAGAAGAATTTCGAAAACTAAGACACGCGATTTGATAAAGTGAAAAAGAAACTGTACACATGACTTTTACCAGAAAAACAACGAATACATTTGCTCGTGTATTGTAAACGATTCAGGCTGACATGTATATACATGAAACGTTTGTTTAAAAAATGTTTAAGCTATAGCTAACTTTACCTTTACTGTTCTAACATAAAACCAGAAACATAATAATCAAGACAACGATTTGAAAAGTAAATTGTCGTCTTTCATTTCTTTATTTGCAACGTATGAAACACGCTACTTACAGTTTCAGTAAGGGCCAAGGCTCGAGACAAAATATTCCACTTTGAATCGATTACGTACACGTAAAATGAAAACTACAAATAACCGAGCATCTTATATCCTACATACAATAATTCCAGAGTTTTGTATAAAGAATATTATATCATTATTACACGAGATGTTTATTTATCATAAGAACTGACATAACATGTTAGCCCGGCATGGTCAAGCGCGTTAAGGCATGCGACTCGTAATCTGAGGGTCGCGGATTCGCATCCGCGTCGCGCCAAACATGCTCGCCCTCCCAGCCGTGGGGGCGTTATAATGTGTCGGTCAATCCCACTATTCGTTGGTAAAAGAGTAGCCCAAGAGTTGGCGGTGGGTGGTGATGACTAGCTGCCTTCCTTGTGGTCTTACACTGCTAAATTAGGGATGGATAGCGCAGATAGCTCTCGAGTAGCTTTGTGCAAAATTCCAAAAAACAAACAAACAAACATAACATGTTTGTGTCCCACAGTGGCTCAGCGGTAGGTCTGCGAACTTAGAACGCTAAAATCCGGGTTTCGATACCCGTGGTGGGCAGAGCACACATAGCCCGTTGTGTAGCTTTGTGCTTAATCCAAAACAACAAGAACATTTTGTGTACACATTTCTCACAAGTTAACCAAAACTTTGGATTGGTAATACTGTTTTTTATGCTTAACAACTGATAACAACGCACGTAAGTATTGTATTCTAGAGTTCTCAATAGTGGGTTTACTTTACCTAAATGTACAAGTGCCTACAGGATCACCATGTCACGCAGGGGGATTGGGCCCCGAATTCTAGAAGTATAAACGAAAGGTGAGAAACACCAAATATTTTGAGTATAATGTTTCATTTTTCTTGTATTTTTCCTCATATTCTATTTTCACACTTTGACAGATGTCTCAAAATGTCTTCCTACAAGTACATAACCCAACCTGAATAATGGTAACTTTTAGTCAACGCGGTTCAACGTTACTTATATTTAGATCAACTACAGACCAGTGTAACAGTAACGTTGAATCAACTGAAGAGTTGTCAACATAGTTATACGTTAATTATGCTTAGACCAACTATAGACCAGTCTAACAGTAACTTTGGACCAACTGAAGTATTGTCAACGCGGTTCTACGTCATCAATGTATCAGAATCAATGAGTACAAGCCATGTTGTAAACTTACTGTGTGTTGTGTATTACGAGTACAAGCCATGTTGTAAACTTACTGTGTATTGTGTATTATGAGTACAAGCCATGTTGTAAACTTACTGTGTGTTGTGTATTACGAGTACAAGCCATGTTGTAAACTTACTGTGTATTGTGTATTATGAGTACAAGCCATGTTGTAAACTTACTGTGTGTTGTGTATTACGAGTACAAGCCATGTTGTAAACTTACTGTGTGTTGTGTATTACGAGTACAAGCCATGTTGTAAACTTACTGTGTGTTGTGTATTATGAGTACAAGCCATGTTGTAAACTTACTGTGTGTTGTGTATTATGAGTACAAGCCATGTTGTAAACTTACTGTGTGTTGTGTATTATGAGTACAAGACATGTTGTAAACTTACTGTGTGTTGTGTATTATACAACTGTGAGTACAAACCATGTTGTAAACTTACTGTGTGTTGTGTATTATGAGTACAAAACCATGTTGTAAACTTACTGTGTGTTGTATTATGAGTACAAACCATGTTGTAAACTTACTGTGTGTTGTGTATTATGAGTACAACTGTGTGTTGTGTTGTAAACCATGTTGTAAACTTACTGTGTGTTGTGTATTATGAGTACAAACCATGTTGTAAACTTACTGTGTGTTGTGTATTATGAGTACAAGCCATGTTGTAAACTTACTGTGTGTTGTGTATTATGAGTACAAGCCATGTTGTAAACTTACTGTGTGTTGTGTATTACGAGTACAAACCATGTTGTAAACTTACTGTGTGTTGTGTATTATGAGTACAAACCATGTTGTAAACTTACTGTGTGTTGTGTATTATGAGTACAAGCCATGTTGTAAACTTACTGTGTGTTGTGTATTATGAGTACAAGCCATGTTGTAAACTTACTGTGTGTTGTGTATTATGAGTACAAGCCATGTTGTAAACTTACTGTGTGTTGTGTATTATGAGTACAAGCCATGTTGTAAACTTACTGTGTGTTGTGTATTATGAGTACAAACCATGTTGTAAACTTACTGTGTGTTGTGTATTATGAGTACAAACCATGTTGTAAACTTACTGTGTTTTGTGTATTATGAGTACAAACCATGTTGTAAACTTACTGTGTGTTGTGTATTATGAGTACAAGCCATGTTGTAAACTTACTGTGTGTTGTGTATTATGAGTACAAGCCATGTTGTAAACTTACTGTGTGTTGTGTATTATGAGTACAATCCATGTTGTAAACTTACTGTGTGTTGTGTATTATGAGTACAAGCCATGTTGTAAACTTACTGTGTGTTGTGTATTATGAGTACAAACCATGTTGTAAACTTACTGTGTGTTGTGTATTATGAGTACAAACCATGTTGTAAACTTACTGTGTGTTGTGTATTATGAGTACAAACCATGTTGTAAACTTACTGTGTGTTGTGTATTATGAGTACAAGCCATGTTGTAAACTTACTGTGTGTTGTGTATTATGAGTACAATCCATGTTGTAAACTTACTGTGTGTTGTGTATTATGAGTACAAGACATGTTGTAAACTTACTGTGTGTTGTGTATTATGAGTACAAGCCATGTTGTAAACTTACTGTGTGTTGTGTATTATGAGTACAAGCCATGTTGTAAACTTACTGTGTGTTGTGTATTATGAGTACAAGCCATGTTGTAAACTTACTGTGTGTTGTGTATTATGAGTACAAGCCATGTTGTAAACTTACTGTGTGTTGTGTATTATGAGTACAATCCATGTTGTAAACTTACTGTGTGTTGTGTATTATGAGTACAAACCATGTTGTAAACTTACTGTGTGTTGTGTATTATGAGTACAAACCATGTTGTAAACTTACTGTGTGTTGTGTATTATGAGTACAAACCATGTTGTAAACTTACTGTGTGTTGTGTATTATGAGTACAAACCATGTTGTAAACTTACTGTGTGTTGTGTATTACGAGTACAAACCATGTTGTAAACTTACTGTGTGTTGTGTATTATGAGTACAAACCATGTTGTAAACTTACTGTGTGTTGTGTATTATGAGTACAAGCCATGTTGTAAACTTACTGTGTGTTGTGTATTATGAGTACAAGCCATGTTGTAAACTTACTGTGTGTTGTGTATTATGAGTACAAGCCATGTTGTAAACTTACTGTGTGTTGTGTATTATGAGTACAAACCATGTTGTAAACTTACTGTGTGTTGTGTATTATGAGTACAAACCATGTTGTAAACTTACTGTGTGTTGTGTATTATGAGTACAAACCATGTTGTAAACTTACTGTGTGTTGTGTATTATGAGTACAAACCATGTTGTAAACTTACTGTGTGTTGTGTATTATGAGTACAAACCATGTTGTAAACTTACTGTGTGTTGTGTATTATGAGTACACTGTGTGTTGTGTATTATGAGTACATGTTGTAAACTTACTGTTTGTATTAAGTACAAACCATGTTGTAAACTTACTGTGTGTTGTGTATTATGAGTACAAACCATGTTGTAAACTTACTGTGTGTTGTGTATTATGAGAGTACAAACCATGTTGTAAACTTACTGTGTGTTGTGTATTATGAGTACAAACCATGTTGTAAACTTACTGTGTGTTGTGTATTATGAGTACAAACCATGTTGTAAACTTACTGTGTGTTGTGTTATTATGAGTACAAACCATGTTGTAAACTTACTGTGTGTTGTGTATTATGAGTACAAACCATGTTGTAAACTTACTGTGTGTTGTGTATTATGAGTACAAACCATGTTGTAAACTTACTGTGTGTTGTGTATTATGAGTACAAACCATGTTGTAAACTTACTGTGTGTTGTGTATTATGAGTACAAACCATGTTGTAAACTTACTGTGTGTTGTGTATTATGAGTACAAACCATGTTGTAAACTTACTGTGTGTTGTGTATTATGAGTACAAACCATGTTGTAAACTTACTGTGTGTTGTGTATTATGAGTACAAACCATGTTGTAAACTTACTGTGTGTTGTGTATTATGAGTACAAACCATGTTGTAAACTTACTGTGTGTTGTGTATTATGAGTACAAACCATGTTGTAAACTTACTGTGTGTTGTGTATTATGAGTACAAACCATGTTGTAAACTTACTGTGTGTGTTATGTATTATGAGTACAAACCATGTTGTAAACTTACTGTGTGTTGTGTATTATGAGTACAAGCCATGTTGTAAACTTACTGTGTGTTGTGTATTATGAGTACAATCCATGTTGTAAACTTACTGTGTGTATTATGAGTTGTTGTATTATGAGTACAACAAACCATGTTGTAAACCATGTTGTAAACTTACTGTGTGTTGTGTGTATTATGAGTACAATCCATGTTGTAAACTTACTGTGTGTTGTGTATTATGAGTACAAGCCATGTTGTAAACTTACTGTGTGTTGTGTATTATGAGTACAAGCCATGTTGTAAACTTACTGTGTGTTGTGTATTATGAGTACAAGCCATGTTGTAAACTTACTGTGTGTTGTGTATTATGAGTACAAGCCATGTTGTAAACTTACTGTGTGTTGTGTATTATGAGTACAATCCATGTTGTAAACTTACTGTGTGTTGTGTATTATGAGTACAATCCATGTTGTAAACTTACTGTGTGTTGTGTATTATGAGTACAATCCATGTTGTAAACTTACTGTGTGTTGTGTATTATGAGTACAATCCATGTTGTAAACTTACTGTGTGTTGTGTATTATGAGTACAATCCATGTTGTAAACTTACTGTGTGTTGTGTATTATGAGTACAAGCCATGTTGTAAACTTACTGTGTGTTGTGTATTATGAGTACAATCCATGTTGTAAACTTACTGTGTGTTGTGTATTATGAGTACAATCCATGTTGTAAACTTACTGTTGTGTATTATGAGTACAAACCATGTTGTAAACTTACTGTGTGTTGTGTATTATAAACTTGTAAACTGTGTGTTGTGTATTATGAGTACAAACCATGTTGTAAACTTACTGTGTGTTGTGTATTATGAGTACAAACCATGTTGTAAACTTACTGTGTGTTGTGTATTATGAGTACAAACCATGTTGTAAACTTACTGTGTGTTGTGTATTATGAGTACACTTACTGTGTGTTGTTGTGTATTATGAGTACATGTTGTAAACTTACTGTGTGTTGTGTATTATGAGTACAAACCATGTTGTAAACTTACTGTGTGTTGTGTATTATGAGTACAAACCATGTTGTAAACTTACTGTGTGTTGTGTATTATGAGTTGTGTTGTAAACTTACTGTGTGTTGTGTATTATGAGTACAAACCATGTTGTAAACTTACTGTGTGTTGTGTATTATGAGTACAAACCATGTTGTAAACTTACTGTGTGTTGTGTATTATGAGTACAAACCATGTTGTAAACTTACTGTGTGTTGTGTATTATGAGTACAAACCATGTTGTAAACTTACTGTGTGTTGTGTATTATGAGTACAAACCATGTTGTAAACTTACTGTGTGTTGTGTATTATGAGTACAAACCATGTTGTAAACTTACTGTGTGTTGTGTATTATGAGTACAAACCATGTTGTAAACTTACTGTGTGTTGTGTATTATGAGTACAAACCATGTTGTAAACTTACTGTGTGTTGTGTATTATGAGTACAAACCATGTTGTAAACTTACTGTGTGTTGTGTATTATGAGTACAAACCATGTTGTAAACTTACTGTGTGTTGTGTATTATGAGTACAAACCATGTTGTAAACTTACTGTGTGTTGTGTATTATGAGTACAAACCATCCATGTTGTAAACTTACTGTGTGTTGTGTATTATGAGTACAAACCATGTTGTAAACTTACTGTGTGTTGTGTATTATGAGTACAAACCATGTTGTAAACTTACTGTGTGTTGTGTATTATGAGTACAAACCATGTTGTAAACTTACTGTGTAAACTTACTGTTGTGTGTGTATTATGAGTACAAACCATGTTGTAAACTTACTGTGTGTTGTGTATTATGAGTACAAACCATGTTGTAAACTTACTGTGTGTTGTGTATTATGAGTACAAACCATGTTGTAAACTTACTGTGTGTTGTGTATTATGAGTACAAACCATGTTGTAAACTTACTGTGTGTTGTGTATTATGAGTACAAACCATGTTGTAAACTTACTGTGTGTTGTGTATTATGAGTACAAACCATGTTGTAAACTTACTGTGTGTTGTGTATTATGAGTACAATCCATGTTGTAAACTTACTGTGTGTTGTGTATTATGAGTACAAACCATGTTGTAAACTTACTGTGTGTTGTGTATTATGAGTACAAACCATGTTGTAAACTTACTGTGTGTTGTGTATTATGAGTACAAACCATGTTGTAAACTTACTGTGTGTTGTGTATTATGAGTACAAACCATGTTGTAAACTTACTGTGTGTTGTGTATTATGAGTACAAACCATGTTGTAAACTTACTGTGTGTTGTAAACCATGTTACTGTGTTGTGTATTATGAGTACAAACCATGTTGTAAACTTACTGTGTGTTGTGTATTATTATGAGTACAAACCATGTTGTAAACTTACTGTGTGTTGTGTATTATGAGTACAAACCATGTTGTAAACTTACTGTGTGTTGTGTATTATGAGTACAAACCATGTTGTAAACTTACTGTGTGTTGTGTATTATGAGTACAAAACCATGTTGTAAACTTACTGTGTGTTGTGTATTATGAGTACAAACCATGTTGTAAACTTACTGTGTGTTGTGTATTATGAGTACAAACCATGTTGTAAACTTACTGTGTGTTGTGTGTTATTATGAGTACAAACCATGTTGTAAACTTACTGTGTGTTGTGTATTATGAGTACAAACCATGTTGTAAACTTACTGTGTGTTGTGTATTATGAGTACAAACCATGTTGTAAACTTACTGTGTGTTGTGTATTATGAGTACAAACCATGTTGTAAACTTACTGTGTGTTGTGTGTATTATGAGTACAAACCATGTTGTAAACTTACTGTGTGTTGTGTATTATGAGTACAAACCATGTTGTAAACTTACTGTGTGTTGTGTATTATGAGTACAAACCATGTTGTAAACTTACTGTGTGTTGTGTATTATGAGTACAAACCATGTTGTAAACTTACTGTGTGTTGTGTATTATGAGTACAAACCATGTTGTAAACTTACTGTGTGTTGTGTATTATGAGTACAAACCATGTTGTAAACTGTTGTAAACTTACTGTGTGTTGTGTATTATGAGTATTATGAGTACAAACCATGTTGTAAACTTACTGTGTGTTGTGTATTATGAGTACAAACCATGTTGTAAACTTACTGTGTGTTGTGTATTATGAGTACAAACCATGTTGTAAACTTACTGTGTGTTGTGTATTATGAGTACAATGTTGTAAACATGTTGTAAACTTACTGTGTGTTGTGTATTATGAGTACAAACCATGTTGTAAACTTACTGTGTGTTGTGTATTATGAGTACAAACCATGTTGTAAACTTACTGTGTGTTGTGTATTATGAGTACAATTACCAAACCATGTTGTAAACTTACTGTGTGTTGTGTATTATGAGTACAAACCATGTTGTAAACTTACTGTGTGTTGTGTATTATGAGTACAAACCATGTTGTAAACTTACTGTGTGTTGTGTATTATGAGTACAAACCATGTTGTAAACTTACTGTGTGTTGTGTATTATGAGTTGTACAATTATGAGTACCATGTTGTAAACTTACTGTGTGTTGTGTATTATGAGTACAAACCATGTTGTAAACTTACTGTGTGTTGTGTATTATGAGTACAAACCATGTTGTAAACTTACTGTGTGTTGTGTATTATGAGTACAAGCCATGTTGTAAACTTACTGTGTGTTGTGTATTATGAGTACAAACCATGTTGTAAACTTACTGTGTGTTGTGTATTATGAGTACAAACCATGTTGTAAACTTACTGTGTGTTGTAAACTTACTGTATTATGAGTACAAACCATGTTGTAAACTTACTGTGTGTTGTGTATTATGAGTACAAACCATGTTGTAAACTTACTGTGTTGTTGTTGTTGTATTATGAGTGTTGTGTATTACAACAAACCATGTTGTAAACTTACTGTGTGTTGTGTATTATGAGTACAAACCATGTTGTAAACTTACTGTGTGTTGTGTATTATGAGTACAAACCATGTTGTAAACTTACTGTGTGTTGTGTATTATGAGTACAAACCATGTTGTAAACTTACTGTGTGTTGTGTATTATGAGTACAAACCATGTTGTAAACTTACTGTGTGTTGTGTTATTATGAGTACAAACCATGTTGTAAACTTACTGTGTGTTGTGTATTATGAGTACAGTTGTAAACTTACTGTGTGTTGTGTATTGTAAACTTACTGTGTGTTGTGTATTTATGAATTACAAACCATGTACAATTATGAGTACCATGTTGTAAACTTACTGTGTGTTGTGTATTATGAGTACAAACCATGTTGTAAACTTACTGTGTGTTGTGTATTATGAGTACAATCCATGTTGTAAACTTACTGTGTGTTGTGTATTATGAGTACAAACCATGTTGTAAACACTGTGTGTTGTTATGTATTATGAGTACATGTTGTAAACTTACTGTGTGTTGTGTATTATGAGTAAACAATTATGAGTACAAACATGTTGTAAACAAACCATGTTGTAAACTTACTGTGTGTTGTGTATTATGAGTACAAACCATGTTGTAAACTTACTGTGTGTTGTGTATTATGAGTACAAACCATGTTGTAAACTTACTGTGTGTTGTGTATGTTGTAAACTTACTGTATGAGTACAAACCATGTTGTAAACTTACTGTGTGTTGTGTATTATGAGTACAAACCATGTTGTAAACTTATGTGTGTAAACAAACTGTGTGTTGTGTATTATGAGTACAAACCATGTTGTAAACTTACTGTGTGTTGTTGTGTATTATGAGTACAAGTACATGTTGTAAACTTACTGTGTGTTGTGTATTATGAGTACAATCCATGTTGTAAACTTACTGTGTGTTGTGTATTATGAGTACAATCCATGTTGTAAACTTACTGTGTGTTGTGTATTAGGAGTACAATCCATGTTGTAAACTTACTGTGTGTTGTGTATTATGAGTACAAACCATGTTGTAAACTTACTGTGTGTTGTATTATGAGTACAAACCATGTTGTAAACTTACTGTGTGTTGTGTATTATGAGTACAAACCATGTTGTAAACTTACTGTGTGTTGTGTATTATGAGTACAAACCATGTTGTAAACTTACTGTGTGTTGTGTATTATGAGTACAAAACCATGTTGTAAACTTACTGTGTGTTGTGTATTATGAGTACAAGCCATGTTGTAAACTTACTGTGTGTTGTGTATTATGAGTACAAGCCATGTTGTAAACTTACTGTGTGTTGTGTATTATGAGTACAATCCATGTTGTAAACTTACTGTGTGTTGTGTATTAGGAGTACAAACCATGTTGTAAACTTACTGTATTATGAGTACAATCCATGTTGTAAACTTACTGTGTGTTGTGTATTATGAGTACAAGCCATGTTGTAAACTTACTGTGTGTTGTGTATTATGAGTACAAGCCATGTTGTAAACTTACTGTGTGTTGTGTATTATGAGTACAAGCCATGTTGTAAACTTACTGTGTGTTGTGTATTATGAGTACAAGCCATGTTGTAAACTTACTGTGTGTTGTGTATTAGGAGTACAAGCCATGTTGTAAACTTACTGTGTGTTGTGTATTACGAGTACAAGCCATGTTGTAAACTTACTGTGTGTTGTGTATTATGAGTACAAGCCATGTTGTAAACTTACTGCAATACAAAAAGACAGCTTCAAACCAAATTCCTATTATCGGGTGTAAAATAACCTGTTTAAGTCGGATAATCGAGACGTAATTCTAACAAACAAAACACTTTAATAATATGTTACAAATTTTAATAACCTTCACCACTACTTCACAGAAGTTTTTTGCAAGATAATTTGGAATAAAAATGATTCAGGTTTTACAATCACAACTAAGAAACAAACACACAGAACACAACCTATGTATTAAAGTGATTCATTTTCTTTGGGAACTTTCATTAATTATACAGCAACAACTAAAAATCTTTCATTCGCTTCAAATACTAGTATTATCTCATAGTGCTTTATTTGACCACATACAACTAAAATATTTGTATGTATTCTAATGGATACCAAGACTTCAACAGGTATTGTCTGTTCCTAGTTTTGTTTACGATATCTCTTGTAAGATTTATTTCTGTTGTTGTCTTAGCTTATAAACATAAAAATGACCAGAATAAGTTGAAATATCGAGACAACATGAGTGTGTGAATGTGTGAGTTTCTTATAACAAAGTCTCCACTGGCTATCCACTGCGTCCACCAAGGGGAATAGAGTCCCCAGTTTTAGAGTTTTGAATCCGTAGACTTATCGCTGTTTCAGCTGAACACCACAACATGAGAAAATATTGTTCTTTTTTCAATGCATTATTCTAACATAGTATTAGTTAGTGTGACTTCTAACATAGTATTAGTTACCTGTACTCTAAACACTGTTGATAGTGTGACTTGTAACATAGACCTGTACTTTAAACACTGTTGATAGTGTGACTTGTAACATAGTGATAGTTACCTGTACTCTAAACATTAATGATAGTGTGACTTGTAACATCGTGTTAATTTCCTTTACTTTAAACATTGTTGATTGCGTGACTTGTAACATAGTGTTAGTTGCCTGTACTTTAAACATTGATGATAGTGTGACTTCTAACATAGTGTTAGTTGTCTGTACTTTAATCATTGTTGATTGCGTGTGTTGTAACATAGTTTTAATTCCTTGTTCTTTAAACACTTTTCACCGTGTGACTTG
This sequence comes from Tachypleus tridentatus, assembly GCF_004210375.1. Lineage (NCBI taxonomy): Eukaryota > Metazoa > Arthropoda > Merostomata > Xiphosura > Limulidae > Tachypleus > Tachypleus tridentatus. The sequence continues at coordinate 115,101,548 of NC_134825.1, forward strand.
TAACATAGTGTTAGTTGACTGTACTCTAAACATTGTTGAAAGTGTGACTTGTAACATAATGTTAGTTACCTGTACTTTAAATATTGTTGAGAGTGTGACTTGTAACATAGTGTTAGGTATCTGTACTCTAAACACTGTTGATAGTATCACTTCTAACATAGACTTGTACTTTAAACACTTTTGATAGTGTGACTTGTAATATAGACCTGTACTTTAAACACTGTTGATAGTGTGACATGTAACATATTGTTAGTTATCTTTACTCTAAACATTATTGACAGTGTGACTTGTAATAGAGTGTTAATTTCCTGTACATTAAACACTGTTGACTGTGTGACTTGTAACATAGTATTAGATGCCTGTACTTTAAACATTTTTGATTGCGTGATTTGTAACATAGTTTTAGTTCCTTGTTCTCTAAACACTTTTTACAGCGTGACTTGTAACATAGTGTTAGTTGCCTGTACTCTAAACATTGTTGAAAATGTGACTTGTAACATAATGTTATTTACCTGTACTTTAAACATTGTTGAGACTGTGACTTGTAACATAGTGTTAGTTATCTGTACTCTAAACACTGTTGATAGTGTCACTTGTAACATAGACTTGTACTTTAAACACTTTGATAGTGTCAGTTGTAACATAGACCTGTACTTTAAACAATGTTGATAGTGTGACATGTAACATATTGTTTGTTATCTGTACTCTAAACATTATTGACATTGTGACTTGTAATACAGTGTTAATTTCCTGTACATTAAACATTGTTGATTGTCGTGACTTGTAACTTAGTGTTAGTTGCCTGCACTGTTAACACTGTTCACAGTGTAACTTGTAACATAGTGTTAGTTGCCTGTACTTTAAACACAGTTGAAAGTGTGATTTGTAACATAGTGTTAGTTGCCTGTACTTTAAACATAGTTGACAGTGTGACTTGTAACATAGAGTTAGTTGTCTGTACTTTAAACATTGTTGATTGCGTGATTTGTAACATGGTGTAAGTTGCCTGTACTCTAAACACTTTTCACAGTGTGAATTGTAACATAGTGATGGTTGCCTGTACTCAAAACATTGTTGATAGTATGACTTGTAACATAGTGTTAGTTACCTGTACATTAAACATTGTTGACAATGTGAATTGTAACATAGTGTTAATTTCCTGTATTCTAAACATTGTTGAAAATGCGACTTTTAACATAGTGTTAGTTAGCTGTACTTTGAACATTGTTGATGGTGTCACTTGTAACATAAACTTGTACTTTAAACACTGTTGATAGTGTGACATGTAACATAGTGTTAGTTGCCTGCACTGTTAACACTGTTCACAGTGTAACTTGTAACATAATGTTAGTTGCCTGTACTTTAAACATAGTTGATATTGTGATTTGTAACATAGTGTTAGTTGTCTGTACTTTAAACATTTTTGATTGCGTGATTTTTAACATAGTTTTAGTTCCTTGTTCTCTAAACACTTTTCACAGTGTGACTTGTAACATAGTGTTAGTTAATTGTACTCTAAACATTGTTGAAAATGTGACTTGTAACATAATGTTAGTTATCTGTACTCTAAACATTGTTGATAGTGTCACTTGTAACATAGACCTGTACTTTAAACACTGTTGATAGTGTCACTTGTAACATAGACCTGTTCTCTAAACACTGTTGATAGTGTGACTTGTAACATAGAACTGTACTTTAAACACTGTTGATAGTGTGACATGTAACATATTGTTAGTTATCTGTACTCTAAACATTATTGACAGTGTGACTTGTAATACAGTGTTAATTTCCTGTACATTAAACATTGTTGATTGCGTGACTTGTAACATAGTCTTAGTTGCCTGTACTTTAAACACTGTTCACAGTGTGACTTGTAACATAGTGTTAGTTACCTCTATTTTAAACATTGTTGATTGCGTTACTTGTAAAATAGTGTTACTTGCCTGCACTATTAACACTGTTCACAGTGTAACTTGTGACATAGTGTTAGTTGCTTGTACTTTAAACATAGTTGACAGTGTTACTTGTAACATAGAGTTAGTTGTCTGTACTCTAAACACTTTTCACAGTGTGACTTGTAACATAATGATAATTGCCTGTACTTTGAAAACTGTTGACAGTGTGACTTGTAACATATAGTTAGTTCCCTGTACTTTAAACATTGATGATAGTGTGACTTGTAACATAGTGTTAGTTGTCTGTACTTTAAACATTGTTGATTGCGTGTGTTGTAACATAGTTTTAATTCCTTGTTCTTTAAACACTTTTCACAGTGTGTCTTGTAACATAGTGTTAGTTGACTGTACTCTAAACATTGTTGAATGTGTGACTTGTAACATAATGTTAGTTACCTGTACTTTAAATATTGTTGATAGTGTGACTTGTAACATAGACCTGTACTTTAAACACTGTTGATAGTGTTTCTTGTAACATAGACCTGTGCTTTAAACACTGTTGATAGTGTGACATGTAACATATTGTTAGTTATCTTTATTCTAAACATTATTGACAGTGTGACTTGTAATACAGTGTTAATTTCTTGTACATTAAACATTGTTGACAGTGTGATTTGTGAAATAGTGTTAATTGCCTGTACTCTAAACCCTTTTCAAAGTGAGACTTGTAACATAGTGTTAGTTACCTGTACTTTAAACATTGTTCACAGTGTGACTTGTAACATAGTGTTAGTTGTCTGTACTTTAAACATTTTTGATTGCGTGATTTGTAACATAGTTTTAGTTCCTTGTTCTCTAAACACTTTTCACAGTGTGACTTGTAACATAGTGTTAGTTAATTGTACTCTAAACATTGTTGAAAATGTGACTTGTAACATAATGTTAGTTATCTGTACTCTAAACATTGTTGATAGTGTCACTTGTAACATAGACCTGTACTTTAAACACTGTTGATAGTGTCACTTGTAACATAGAACTGTTCTTTAAACACTGTTGATAGTGTGACTTGTAACATAGAACTGTACTTTAAACACTGTTGATAGTGTGACATGTAACATATTGTTAGTTATCTGTACTCTAAACATTATTGACAGTGTGACTTGTAATACAGTGTTAATTTCCTGTACATTAAACAATGTTGATTGCGTGACTTGTAACATAGTCTTAGTTGCCTGTACTTTAAACACTGTTCACAGTTTGACTTGTAACATAGTGTTTGTTGCCTGTACTTTAAACATTGTTAATTGCGTGATTTCTAAAATAGTGTTAGTTGCCTGTACTCTAAACACTTTTCACAGTGTGACTTGACACATGTTGATGGTTGCCTGTTCTCAAAACATTGTTGATAGTATGACTTGTAACATAGTGTTATTTAGCTGTACATTAAACATTGTTGACAGTGTGAATTGTATTATAGTGTTAATGTCCTGTATTCTAAACATTGTTGAAAATGTGACTTCTAACATAGTGTTAGTTACCTGTACATTAAACATGGTTTACAGTGTGACTTGTAACATAGTGTAAGTTAGCTGTACTTTGAACATTGTTGATGGTGTCGCTTGTAACATAGACTTGTACTTTAAACACTGTTGATAGTGTGACTTGAAACATAGACCTGTACTTTAAACACTGTTGATAGTGTGACTTGTAACATAGGCCTGTACTTTAAACACTGTTGATAGTGTGACATGTAACATATTGTTAGTTATCTGTACCCTAAACATTATTGACAGTGTTACTTGTAATACAGTGTTAATTTCCTGTACATTAAACATTGTTGATTGCGTGACATGTAACATAGTGTTAGTTGCCTGTACTTTAAACATTGTTGACAGTGTGACTTGTAACATAGTGTTAGTTGTCTGAACTTTAAACATTGTTGATTGCGTGATTTGTAACATAGTTTTAGTTCCTTGTACTGTAAACACTTTTCACAGTGTGACTTGTAACATAGTGTTAGTTGTCTGTACTTTAAACATTGTTGACAGTGTGACTAGTAACATAGTGTTAGTTACCTGTACTTCAAACATTGTTCATAGTGTGACTTGTAACATAGTGTTAGTTATATGTACTTTAAACATTATTGATTGCATGATTTGTAACCTAGTGTAAGTTCCCTGTACTCTAAACACTTTTCACAGTGTGACTTGTAACATAGTGTTAGTTGCCTGTACTCAAAACATTGTTGATAGTGTGACTTGTAACATAGTGTTAGTTACCTGTACATCAAACATTGTTGACAGTGTGACTTGTAACATAGTGTTAGTTAGCTGTACTTTAAACATTGTTGATTGGTTTACTTGTAACATAGTGTTAGTTGCCTGTAATTTAAACACTGTTGACAGTGTGATTTGTAACATAGTTTTAGTTATCTGTACTCTAAACACTGTTGATAGTGTCACTTGTAACGTAGACCTGTACTTTAAACACTGTTGATAGTTTCACTTGTAACATAGACCTGTACTTTAAACAATGTTGATGTTGTGACTTGTAACATATTGTTAGTTATCTGTACTCTAAACATTATTGACAGTGTGACTTGTAATATAGTGTTAATTTCATGTACATTAAACATTGTTCATTGCGTGACTTGTAACATAGTCTTAGTTGCCTGTACTTTAAACACTGTTGACAGTGTGACTTGTAACATAGTGTTAGTTGCCTGTATTTTAAACATTGTTGATTGCGTGACTTGTAACATAGTGTTAGTTGCCTGTACTCTTAACACTGTTCACAGTGTGACTTGTAACATAGTCTTAGTACCTGTACTTTAAATATAGTTGACAGTGTGACTAGTAACATAGAATTAGTTGTCTGTACTTTAAACATTGTTAATTGCGTGATTTCTAACATAGTGTTAATTTCCTGTACTCTAAACATTGTTGATAGAGTGACTTGTAGCATAGTGTTAGTTGCTTGTACTTTAAACATTGTTTATTGCGTTATTGTAACATAGTCTTAGTTGCCTGTACTTTGAACACTGTTGACAGTGTGACTTGTAACATATAGTTAGTTCCCTGTCCTTTAAACATTGATGATAGTGTGACATGTAACATAGTGTTAGATGCCTGTACTTTAAACATTGTTGACAGTGTGATTTCTGAACTACTGCTAATTGCCTGTACATTAAACATTGTTGACTGTGTGACTTGTATCATAGTATTAGATGCCTGTACTTTAAACACTGTTTACAGTGTGTCTTGTAACATAGTGTTAGTTATTTCTACTCTTAACACTGTTCACAGTGTGACTTGTAACATAGTGTTAGTTACCTGTACTCTAAACACTGTTGATAGTGTGACATGAAACATAGTGTTAGTTACCTGTACTCTAAATATTGTTGACAGTGTGACTTGTAATATAGTGTTAATTTCCTGTACTTTAAACATTATTGATTGTTTGATTTGTAACCTAGTGTAAGTTCCCTGTACTCTAAACACTTTTCACAGTGTGACTTGTAACATAGTGTTAGTTACATGTACATTAAACATTGTTGATAGTGTCACTTGTAAGATAGACTTGTACTTTAAACACTGTTGATAGTGTGAATTGTAACATAGTGTTTGTTACCTGTACTTTAAACAATGTTGATAGTGTGACTAGTAAAATAGTGTTAGTTACCTGTACTTTAAACACTGTTGATAGTATGTTTTGTAACATACTGTTAAGTTAACTGTACTCTAAACACTGTTGATAGTTCGACTTGTAACATAGACCTGTACTTTGAACACTGTTGATAGTGTGACATGTAACATAGTGTCAGTTACCTGTTCTCTAAACATTTTTGACAGTGTGCCTTGTAATGTAGTGTTAATTGCCATGTACTTAAAACATTGTTGACAGTGTGATTTGTAACATAGTGTTAGTTGCATGTACTCTAAACACTTTTCACAGTGTGACTTGTAACATAGTTTTAGTTATCTGTACTCTAAACAGTGTTCACAGTGTGACTAGTAACATAGTGTTAGTTACCTGTACTTCAAACATTTTTGATAGTGTGACTTGTAATATAGTGTTAGTTGTCTGTACTTTAAACATTGTTGAATGCGTGATTTGTAATATAGTGTAAGTTGCCTGTACTTTTAACACTTTACACAGTGTGACTTGTAACATAGTGTTGATGTCTTGTACTCTAAAGATTGTTGAAAGTGTGACTTGTAACATAGTGTTAGTTGCCTGTACTTCAAACATTGTTGATACTGTGACTTGTAACATAGTGTTTGTTACCTGTACTCTAAACACTGTTGACAGTTTAACTTGTAACATACTGTTAGTTACCTGTACTTTAAACACTGTTGATAGTGTGACTTGTAACATAGTGTTTGTTACCTGTACTTTAAACATTGTTGAAAGTGTGACTTGTAACATAATGTTAGTTACCTGCACTTTAAACATTGTTGAGAGGGTGACTTGTAACATAGTGTTAGTTTCTTGCACTCTAAACATTGTTGACAGTTTAACTTATAACACAGACCTGTACTTTAAACACTTTTTATAGTGTGATTTGTAACATAGTGTTAGTTACCTGTACTTTAAACACTGTTGATAGTGTGACTTGTAACATAGTGTTTGTTACCTGTACTTTAAATAGTGTTGATAGTGTGACTTGTAACATACTGTTAGTTATCTGTACTCTAAACACTGTTGATAGTGTGACATGTAACATATTGTTAGTTATCTGTACTCTAAACATTATTGACAGTGTGATTTGTAATATAGTGTTAATTTCCTGTACATTAAACATTGTTGATTGCGTGACTTCTAACATAGTCTTAGTTGCCTGTACTTTAAACACTGTTGACAGTGTGACTTGTAACATAGTGTTAGTTGCCTGTACTCTAAACACTGTTCACAGTGTGACTTGTAACATAGTGTTAGTTGCCTGTACTTTAAACATTGTTGACAGTGTGACTTGTAACATAGTGTTAGTTGTCTGTACTTTAAACATTGTTAATTGCGTGATTTCTAACATAGTGTTAGTTGTCTGTTCTCTAAACACTTTTCACATTGTGACTTGTAAAATAGTATTAGTTACCTGTACATTAAACATTGTTGACAGTGTGACTTGTAACATAGTGTTGGTGTCCTGTACTTTAAACACTGTTGACAGTGTGACTTGTAACATAAAGTTAGTTACCTGTTCTTTAAACATTGTTCATAGTGAGACTTGTAACATAGTGTTAGTTTCCTGTACTTTAAACATTGTTTATTGCGTGATTGTAACATAGTTTTTATCGCCTGTACTCCTAACACTTTTCAAAGTGAGACTTGTAACATAGAGTTAGTTATCTGTACCTTAAACATTGTTGATTGCATTACTTGTAACATAGTGTCAGTTACCTATACTTTAAACATTATTGATAATATGACTTGTAACATAGAGTTAGTTACCTGTACTTTAAACATTGTTGATAGTCTCACTTGTAACATAGACTTGTACTTTAAAAACTTTTGATAGTGTGACTAGTAACATAGTGTTAGTTACCTGTACTTTAAACATTGTTGATAGTGTGTTTTGTAACATACTGTTAAGTTACCTATACTTTAAACACTGTTGATAGTTCGACTGTAACATAGACCTGTACTTTGAACACTGTTGATAGTGTGTGTTGTAACATATAGTTAGTTGCCTGTACTTCAAACATTGTTCACAGTGTTTCTTGTAACATAGTGTTAGTTGCCATGTACTTAAAACATTGTTGACAGTGTGATTTGTAACATAATGTTAGTTCCCTGTACTCTAAACACTTTTCACAGTGTGACTTGTAACATAGTGTTAGTTATCTGTACTCTAAACACTGTTCAAAGTGTGACTAGTAACATAGTGTTAGTTACCTGTACTTCAAACATTGTTGATAGTGTGACTTGTAACATAGTGTTAGTTGCCTGTACTTTAAACATTGTTGAGAGTGTGACTTGTAACATAGTGTTAGTTACCTGTACTCTAAACACTGTCGATAGTGTGACTTGTAACATAGACCTGTACTTTAAACACTGTTGATAGTGTGACTTGTAACATAGTGTTAAGTACCTGTACTTTAAACACTGTTAATAGTGTGACTTGTAACATAGTGTTAAGTACCTGTACTTTAAACACTGTTAATAGTGTGACTTGTAACATAGTGTTAGTTACCTGTACTTTAAACATTGTTGATAGTGTGACTTGTAACATAGTGTTAGTTACCTGTACTTTAAACATTGTTGATAGTGTGACTTGTAACATAGTGTTAGTTACCTGTACTTTAAACATTGTTGATAGTGTGACTTGTAACATAGTGTTAGTTGCCTGTACTTTAAACATTGTTGATTGCGTGACTTGTAACATAGTGTTAGTTGCCTGTACTTTAAACACTGTTGACAGTGTGATTTGTAACATAAAGTTAGTTACCTGTACTTTAAACATTGTTGATAGTGTGACTTGTAACATAGTGTTAGTTTCCTGTACTTTAAACACTGTTGATAGTGTGACTTGTAACATAGTGTTAGTTACCTGTACTTCAAACATTGTTGATAGTGTCACATGTATCATAGTCTTGTACTTTAAACAGTTTTCACAGAGTGACTTGTAACATAGTGTTAGTTATATGTACTCTAAACACTGTTCACAGTGTGACTATTAACATAGTGTTAGTTACCTGTACTACAAACATTATTGATAGAGTGACTTGTAACATGGTGTAAGTTGCCTGTACTGTAAACACTTTTCACAGTGTGGCTTGTAACATAGTGATGGTTGCCTGTACTCAAAACATTGTTGATAGTATGACTGGTAACATAGTGTTAGTTACCTGTACTTTAAACACTTTTGACGGTGTGACTTGTAACATACTGTTAGTTACTTGTACTCTAAACACTGTTGATAGTTTGACTTGCAACATAGACCTGTACTTTAAACACTGTTGATAGTGTGACATGTAACATATTGTAAGTTATCTGTACTCTAAACATTGTTGACAGTGTGACATGTAACATATTGTAAGTTATCTGTTTTCTAAACATTGTTGACAGTGTGACTTGCAAGATAGTGTTAGTTATCTGTACTTTAAACATTGTTAATTGCGTGATTTCTAACATAGTTTTAGTTTCCTGTACTATATACACTTTTCACAGTGTGACTTGTAACATAGTGTTAGTTGTCTGTTCTCTAAACACTGTTTATAGTGTGACTTGTAGCATAGACCTGTACTCAAAACATTTTTGATAGTGTGACTTGTAACATAGTGTTAGTTACCTGTACATTAAACATTGTTGACAGTGTGAATTGTAACATAGTGTTAATGTGCTGTATTCTTAACATTGTTGAAAGTGTGACTTGTAACATAGTGTTAGTTATCTGTACTTCAAACATTGTTGCTTGCGTTACTTGTAACATAGTGTTAGTTGCCTGTACTTTAAACACTGTTGACAGTGTGACTTGTAACATAGTGTTAGTTACCTGTACTTTAAACATTGTTGATAGTGTGACTTGTAACATAGTGTTAGTTACCTGTTCTTTAAACACTGTTGATAGTGTGACTTGTAACATAGTGTTAGTTACCTGTACTTTAAACACTGTTGATAGTGTGACTTGTAACATAGACCTGTACTTTAAACACTGTTGATAGTGTGACATGTAACATAGTGTTAGTTACCTGTTCTCTAAACATTTTTGACAGTGTGACTTGTAATATAGTGTTAATTGCCATGTACTTTAAACATTGTTGATTGCGTGATTTTAACATAATTTTAGTTGCTTGTTTTCTAAACACTTTTCACAGTGTGACTTGTAACATAGTGTTAGTTGCCTGTACTTTAAACACTGTTGATAGTGTGATTTGTAACATAGTGTTAGTTACCTGTACTTTAAACACTGTTGACAGTGTGATTTGTAACATAGTGTTAGTTACCTGTACTTTAAACATTGTTGATAGTGTGACTTGTAACATAGTGTTAGTTACCTGTACTTTAAACACTGTTGATAGTGTGACTTGTAACATAGTTTTAGTTACCTGTACTTCAAACATTGTTGATAGTGTCACTTGTATCATAGACTTGTACTTTAAACACTTTTCACAGTGTGACTTGTAACATAGTGTTAGTTATCTGTACTCTAAACACCTTTCACAGTGTGACTTGTAACATAGTGTTAGTTGCCTGTACTCAAAACATTGTTGATTGTGTGACTTATAACATAGAGTTAGTTGTCTGTACTTTAAACATTGTTAATTTGTGATTTGTAACATAGTGTTAGTTGCCTGTACTCTTAATACTGTTCACAGTGTGACTTGTAAAATAGTTTTAGTTGCCTGTAGTCTAAACATTGTTGATAGAGTGACTTGTAGCATAGTGTTAGTTCCCTGTACTTTAAACATTGTTTATTGCGTGATTGTAACATAGTTTTAATTGCCTGTACTCTAAACATTGTTGAAAGTGTGACTTGTAACATAGTGTTATTTACCTGTACATTAAACATTGTTTACAGTGTGACTTGTAACATAATGTTAGTTGTCTGTACTTTAAACACTGTTGATAGTGTGACTTGTAACATAGACCTGTACTTTGAACACTGTTGATAGTGTGACATGTAACATAATGTTAGTTACCTGTTCTCTAAACATTTTTCACAGTGTGACTTGTAATATAATGTTAATTGCCATGTACTTAAAACATTGTTGACAGTGTGATATGTAACATAGTGTCAGTTGCCCGTACTCTAAACACTTTCACAGTGTGACTTGTAACATAGTGTTGATTTTCTGTACTCTAAAGATTATTGAAAGTGTGACTTGTAAGATATTGTTAGTGTCCTGTACTAAAAAAACATTGTTAACAATGTGACTTGTAACATAATGTTAGTTGTCTGTACTTTAAACATTGTTGATTGCGTGATTTGTAACATAGTGTTAGTTACCTGTACTTTAAACATTGTTGAGAGTGTGACTTGTAACATAGTGTTAGTTACTTGCACTATAAACACTGTTGATAGTGTCACTTGTAACATAGACCTGTACTTTTAACACTGTTGATAGTGTGATTTGTAACATAGTTACCTGTACTTTAAACACTGTTGATAGTGTGACTTGTAACATAGTGTTTGTTACCTGTACTTTAAACACTGTTGATGGTGTGACTTGCAACATACTGTTAGTTTCCTGTACTCTAAACACTGTTGATAGTTCGACTTGTAACATAGAAATGTACTTTAAACACTGTTGATAGTGTGACATGTAACAAAGTGTTAGTTACCTGTTATCTAAACATTTTGACAGTGTGACTTGTAACATAGTGTTAATTGCCTGTAATCTAAACACTTTTGACAGTGTGACTTGTAACATAGTGTTAGTTATCTGTACTCTAAACACTGTACACAGCGTGATTAGTAACATAGTGTTAGTTGCCTGTATTTAAACATTGTTGACAGTGTGACTTGTAACATAGTGTTAGTTGTGTGTACTTTAAACATTGTTGATTGCGTGATTTGTAACATAGTTTTAGTTGCTTGTTTTCTAAACACTTTTCACAGTTTGACTTGTAATATAGTTTAGTTGCCTGTACTCTAAACATTGTTGAAAGTGTGACTTGTAACATATTATTAGTTACCTGTACTTTAAACATTGTTGAGAGTGTGACTTGTAACATAGTGTTAGTTACTTGCACTTTAAACACTGTTAATAGTGTCACTTGTAACATAGATCTGTACTTTAAACACTGTTGATAGTGTGATTTGTAACATAGATCTGTACTTTAAACACTGTTGATAGTGTGATTTGTAACATAGTGTTAGTTACCTGTACTTTAAACACTGTTAATAGTGTGACTTGCAACATAGTGTTTGTTACCTGTACTTTAAACATTGTTGAAAGTGTGACTTGTAACATATTATTAGTTACCTGTACTTTAAACATTGTTGAGAGTGTGACATGTAACATAGTGTTAGTTACTTGCACTTTAAACACTGTTAATAGTGTCACTTGTAACATAGATCTGTACTTTAAACACTGTTAATAGTGTCACTTGTAACATAGATCTGTACTTTAAACACTGTTGATAGTGTGATTTGTAACATAGATCTGTACTTTAAACACTGTTGATAGTGTGATTTGTAACATAGTGTTTGTTACCTGTACTTTAAACACTGTTGATGGTGTGACTTGTAACATACTGTTAGTTGCCTGTACTCTAAACACTGTTGAAAGTTTGACTTGTAACATAATGTTAGTTATCTGTACAATAAACACTGTTGATAGTTTGACTTGTAACATAGACCTGTACTTAAAACACTGTTGATAGTGTGACATGTAACATATTGTTAGTTATCTGTACTCTAAACATTATTGACAGTGTGATTTGTAATACAGTGTTAAGTTCCTGCACATTAAACATTGTTGACAGTGTGATTTGTAACATAGTGTTAGTTGCCTGTACTCTAAACATTTTTCACAGTGTGACTTGTAATATAGTGTTAATTGCAATGTACTTAATACATTGTTGACAGTGTGACATGTAACATATTGTTAGTTATCTGTACTTTAAACATTATTGACAGTGTGACTTGTAATATAGTGTTAGTTCCCTGTATTTTAAACTTTGTTAATTGCGTGTTTTCTAACAAAGTGTTAGTTACCTGTTCTTTAAACATAGTTGATTGCGTGACTTGTAAAATAGTTTTAGTTGCGTGTACTCTAAACACTTTTCACAATGTGACTTGTAACTTAGAGTTGATGTCCTGTACTCTAAAGATTGTTGAAAGTGTGACTTGTAACATAGTGTTAGTTGCCTGTACTTTAAACATTGTTGACAGTGTGACTTGTAACATAGTTTTAGTTGCTTGTTTTCTAAACACTTTTCACAGTGTGACTTGTAACATAGACCTGTACTTTAAACACTGTTGATAGTGTGACTAGTAGCATAGTGTTAGTTACCTGTACTTTAAACATTGTTGATAGTTCGACTTGTAACATAGACCTGTACTTTAAACACTGTTGATAGGGTGACTTGTAATATAATGTTTGTTACCTGTACTTTAAATACTGTTGATGGTGTGACTTGTAACATACTGTTAGTTATCTGTACTCTAAACACTGTTAATAGTGTGACATGTAACATAGTGTTAGTTGCCTATACTCTAAACACTTTTCACAGTGTGACTTGTAACATTGTGTTAGTTATCTGTAATCTAAATACTATTCAAACTGTGACTAGTAACATAGTGTTAGTTACCTGTACTTGAAACATTGGTGATAGTGTGACTTGCAACATAGTGATAGTTACCTGTACTTTAAACATTGTTGATAGTGTGACTTGTAACATAGTGTTAGTTACCTGTACTTTAAACACTGTTGATAGTGTGACTTGTAACATAGTGTTAGTTACCTGTACTTCAAACATTGTTGATAGTGTCACATGTATCATAGTCTTGTACTTTAAACAGTTTTCACAGAGTGACTTGTAACATATTGTGTGTTATATGTACTCTAAACACTGTTCACAGTGTGACTATTAACATAGTGTTAGTTACCTGTACTACAAACATTATTGATAGAGTGACTTGTAACATGGTGTAAGTTGCCTGTACTGTAAACACTTTTCACAGTGTGGCTTGTAACATAGTGATGGTTGCCTGTACTCAAAACATTGTTGATAGTATGACTGGTAACATAGTGTTAGTTACCTGTACTTTAAACACTTTTGACGGTGTGACTTGTAACATACTGTTAGTTACCTGTACTCTAAACACTGTTGATAGTTTGACTTGCAACATAGACCTGTACTTTAAACACTGTTGATAGTGTGACATGTAACATATTGTAAGTTATCTGTACTCTAAACATTGTTGACAGTGTGACATGTAACATATTGTAAGTTATCTGTTTTCTAAACATTGTTGACAGTGTGACTTGTAATATGGTGTTAATTTCCTGTACATTAAACATTCTTGATTGCATAACTTGTAACCTAGTCTTAGTTGCTGTACTTTAAACATTGTTGACAGTGTGACTTGCAAGATAGTGTTAGTTATCTGTACTTTAAACATTGTTAATTGCGTGATTTCTAACATAGTTTTAGTTTCCTGTACTATAAACACTTTTCACAGTGTGACTTGTAACATAGTGTTAGTTGTCTGTTCTCTAAACACTGTTTATAGTGTGACTTGTAGCATAGACCTGTACTCAAAACATTTTGATAGTGTGACTTGTAACATAGTGTTAGTTACCTGTACATTAAACATTGTTGACAGTGAGAATTGTAACATAGTGTTAATGTGCTGTATTCTTAACATTGTTGAAAGCGTGACTTGTAACATAATGTTAGTTATCTGTACTTCAAACATTGTTGATTGCGTTACTTGTAACATAGTGTTAGTTGCCTGTACTTTAAGTACTGTTGACAGTGTGACTTGTAACATAAAGTTAGTTACCTATACTTTAAACATTGTTGATAGTGTGACTTGTAACATAGTGTTAGTTACCTGTTTTAAACACTTTTGATAGCGTGACTTGTAACATAGTGTTACTTACCTTTACTTTAAACACTGTTGATAGTTCGACTTGTAACATAGACCTGTACTTTGAACACTGTTGATAGTGTGACATGTAACATAGTGTTAGTTACCTGTTCTCTAAACATTTTTGACAGTGTGACTTGTAATATAGTGTTAATTGCCATGTACTTAAAACATTGTTGATTGCGTGATTTGTAACATAATTTTAGTTGCTTGTTTTCTAAACACTTTTCACAATGTTACTTGTAGCATAGTGTTAGTTGCCTGTACTTTAAACACTGTTGATAATGTGACTTGTAACATAGTGTTAGTTACCCGTACTTTAAACACTGTTGACAGTGTGATTTGTAACATAAAGTTAGTTACCTGTACTTTAAACATTGTTGATAGTGTGACTTGTAACATAGTGTTAGTTACCTGTACTTTAAACACTGTTGATAGTGTGACTTGTAACATAGTGTTAGTTACCTGTACTTCAAACATTGTTGATAGTGTGACTTGTAACATAGACTTGTACTTTAAACACTTTTCACAGTGTGACTTGTAACATAGTGTTAGTTATCTGTACTCTAAACACCTTTCACAGTGTGGCTTGTAAGAAAGTGATGGTTGCCTGTACTCAAAACATTGTTGATTGTATGACTTGTAACATAGAGTTAGTCGTCTGTACTTTAAACATTGTTAATTTCGTGATTTCTAACATAGTGTTAGTTGCCTGTACTCTTAATACTGTTCACAGTGTGACTTGTAAAATAGTTTTAGTTGCCTGTAGTCTAAACATTGTTGATAGAGTGACTTGTAGCATAGTGTTAGTTCCCTGTACTTTAAATATTGTTTATTGCGTGATTGTAACATAGTTTTAATTGCCTGTACTCTAAACCCTTTTCAAAGTGAGACTTGTAACATAGTGTTATTTACCTATACATTAAACATTGTTTACAGTGTGACTTGTAACATAGTGTTAGTTGTCTGTACTTTAAACACTGTTGATAGTTCGACTTGTAACATAGACCTGTACTTTGAACCCTGTTGATAGTGTGACATGTAACATAATGTTAGTTACCTGTTCTCTAAACATTTTTCACAGTGTGACTTGTAATATAATGTTAATTGCCATGTACTTAAAACATTGTTGACAGTGTGATATGTAACATAGTGTCAGTTGCCTGTACTCTAAACACTTTTCACAGTGTGACTTGTAACATAGTGTTGATTTTCTGTACTCTAAAGATTATTGAAAGTGTGACTTGTAAGATATTGTTAGTGTCCTGTACTAAAAAAACATTGTTAACAATGTGACTTGTAACATAATGTTAGTTGTCTGTACTTTAAACATTGTTTACAGTGTGACTTGTAACATAATGTTAGTTGTCTGTACTTTAAACACTGTTGATAGTTCGACTTGTAACATAGACCTGTACTTTGAACACTGTTGATAGTGTGACATGTAACATAATGTTAGTTACCTGTTCTCTAAACATTTTTGACAGTGTGACTTGTAATATAGTGTTAATTGCCATGTACTTAAAACATTGTTGACAGTGTGATATGTAACATAGTGTTAGTTGCCTGTACTCTAAACACTTTTCACAGTGTGACTTGTAACATAGTGTTAGTTTTCTGTACTATAAACATTGTTGAAAGTGTGACTTGTAACATATTGTTAGTGTCCTGTACTAAAAAAACATTGTTAACAATGTGACTTGTAACATAATGTTAGTTGTCTGTACTTTAAACATTGTTGATTGCGTGATTTGTAACATAGTTTTAGTTACCTGTACTTTAAACATTGTTGAGAGTGTGACTTGTAACATAGTGTTAGTTACTTGCACTATAAACACTGTTGATAGTGTCACTTGTAACATAGACCTGTACTTTAAACACTGTTGATAGTGTGATTTGTAACATAGTGTTAGTTACCTGTACTTTAAACACTGTTGATAGTGTGACTTGTAACATAGTGTTTGTTACCTGTACTTTAAACACTGTTGATGGTGTGACTTGTAACATACTGTTAGTTTCCTGTACTCTAAACACTGTTGATAGTTCGACTTGTAACATAGAAATGTACTTTAAACACTGTTGATAGTGTGACATGTAACAAAGTGTTAGTTACCTGTTATCTAAACATTTTTGACAGTGTGCCTTGTAACATAGTGTTAATTGCCTGTAATCTAAACACTTTTCACAGTGTGACTTGTAACATAGTGTTAGTTATCTGTACTCTAAACACTGTACACAGCGTGACTAGTAACATAGTGTTAGTTGCCTGTATTTAAACATTGTTGACAGTGTGACTTGTAACATAGTGTTAGTTGTGTGTACTTTAAACATTGTTGATTGCGTGATTTGTAACATAGTTTTAGTTGCTTGTTTTCTTAAAACTTTTCACAGTTTGACTTCTGATATAGTTTAGTTGCCTGTACTCTAAACATTGTTGAAAGTGTGACTTGTAACATATTATTAGTTACCTGTACTTTAAACATTGTTGAGAGAGTGACTTGTAACATAGTGTTAGTTACTTGCACTTTAAACACTGTTAATAGTGTCACTTGTAACATAGATCTGTACTTTAAACACTGTTGATAGTGTGATTTGTAACATAGATCTGTACTTTAAACACTGTTGATAGTGTGATTTGTAACATAGTGTTAGTTACCTGTACTTTAAACACTGTTAATAGTGTGACTTGCAACATAGTGTTTGTTACCTGTACTTTAAACATTGTTGAAAGTGTGACTTGTAACATATTATTAGTTACCTGTACTTTAAACATTGTTGAGAGTGTGACATGTAACATAGTGTTAGTTACTTGCACTTTAAACACTGTTAATAGTGTCACTTGTAACATAGATCTGTACTTTAAACACTGTTAATAGTGTCACTTGTAACATAGATCTGTACTTTAAACACTGTTGATAGTGTGATTTGTAACATAGATCTGTACTTTAAACACTGTTGATAGTGTGATTTGTAACATAGTGTTTGTTACCTGTACTTTAAACACTGTTGATGGTGTGACTTGTAACATACTGTTAGTTGCCTGTACTCTAAACACTGTTGAAAGTTTGACTTGTAACATAATGTTAGTTATCTGTACAATAAACACTGTTGATAGTTTGACTTGTAACATAGACCTGTACTTAAAACACTGTTGATAGTGTGACATGTAACATATTGTTAGTTATCTGTACTCTAAACATTATTGACAGTGTGATTTGTAATACAGTGTTAAGTTCCTGCACATTAAACATTGTTGACAGTGTGATTTGTAACATAGTGTTAGTTGCCTGTACTCTAAACATTTTTCACAGTGTGACTTGTAATATAGTGTTAATTGCAATGTACTTAATACATTGTTGACAGTGTGATATGTAACATAGTGTTAGTTGCCTGTACTCTAAACACTTTTCACAGTGTGACTTGTAACATAGTGTTGATGTCCTGTACTCTAAAGATTGTTGAAAGTGTGACTTGTAACATAATGTTAGTTGTCTGTACTTCAAACATTGTTGTTATGTGACTTGTAACATAGTGTTAGTTGTCTGTACTTTAAACATTGTTGATTGCGTGACTTGTAACATAGTGTTAGTTGCCTGTACTCTAAACCTTTTTCAAAGTGAGACTTGTAACATAGTGTTAGTTGCCTGTACTCTAAACACTTTTCACAGTGTCACTTGTAACATAGTGTTAGTAATCTGTAATTTAAACATTGTTGACAGTGTGACTTGTAACATAAAGTTAGTCGTCTGTATTTTAAACATTGTTAATTTCGTGATTTCTAACATAGTGTTAGTTGCCATGTGCTTAAAACATTGTTGACAGTGTGATTTGTAACATAGTGTTAGTTGCCTGTACTCTAAACACTGTTGATAGTGTGACTTGTAACATAGTGTTAGTTACCTGTTATCTAAACATTGTTGATTGCGTGACTTGTAACATAGTGTTAGTTGCCTGTACTCTAAACCTTTTTCAAAGTGAGACTTGTAACATAGTGTTAGTTGCCTGTACTCTAAACACTTTTCACAGTGTCACTTGCAACATAGTGTTGATGTCCTGTACTCTAAAGATTGTTGAAAGTGTGACTTGTAACATAATGTTAGTTGTCTGTACTTTAAACATTGTTGATAGTGTGACTTGTAACATAGTGTTAGTTGTCTGTACTTTAAACATTGTTGATTGCGTGACTTGTAACATAGTGTTAGTTGCCTGTACTCTAAACATTTTGCAAAGTGTGACTTGTAACATAGTGTTAGTTGCCTGTACTCTAAACACTTTTCACAGTGTCACTTGTAACATAGTGTTAGTAATCTGTAATTTAAACATTGTTGACAGTGTGACTTGTAACATAAAGTTAGTCGTCTGTACTTTAAACATTGTTAATTTCGTGATTTCTAACATAGTTTTAGTTGCCTGTATTCTTAATACTGTTCTCAGTGTGACTTGTAAAATAGTGTTAGTTGCCTGTACTCTAAACATTGTTGATAGAGTGACTTGTAGCATAGTGTTAGTTCCCTGTACTTTAAACATTGTTTATTGCGTGATTGTAACATAGTTTTAATTGCCTGTACTCTAAACCCTTTTCAAAGTGAGACTTGTAACATAAAGTTAGTTACCTGTACATTAAACATTGTTTACAGTTTGACTAGTGACATAGTGTTAGTTGTCTGTACTTTAAACATTGTTGATTACGTTACTTGTAACATAGTGTTACTTGGCTGTACTTTAAACACTGTTGACAGTGTGACTTGTAACATAAAGTTAGTTACCTATACTTTAAACATTGTTGATAGTATGACTTGTAACATAGTGTTAGTTACCTGTACTTTAAAAACTGTTGATAGTGTCACTTGTAACATAGACTTGTACTTTAAACACTGTTGATAGTGTGACTAGTAAAATAGTGTTAGTTACCTGTACTTTAAACACTGTTGATAGTATGCTTTGTAACATACTGTTAAGTTACCTGTACTGTAAACACTGTTGATAGTTCGACTTGTAACATAGACCTGTACTTTAAACACTGTTGATAGTGTGACATGTAACAAAGTGTTAGTTACCTGTTATCTAAACATTTTTGACAGTGTGCCTTGTAATATAGTGTTAATTGCCTGTAATCTAAACACTTTTCACAGTGTGACTTGTAACATAGTGTTAGTTATCTGTACTCTAAACACTGTACACAGTGTGACTAGTAACATAGTGTTAGTTGCCTGTATTTAAACATTGTTGATTGTGTGATTTGTAACATAGTTTTAGTTGCTTGTTTTCTAAAAACTTTTCACAGTGTGACTTCTAATATAGTTTAGTTGCCTGTACTCTAAACACTGTTGACAGTGTGACTTGTAACATAGTTTAGTTACCATTGTTGACTTTAAACATTGTTGAGAGTGTGACTTGTAACATAGTGTTAGTTACTTGCACTTTAAACACTGTTAATAGTGTCACTTGTAACATAGATCTGTACTTTAAACACTGTTGATAGTGTGATTTGTAACATAGATCTGTACTTTAAACACTGTTGATAGTGTGATTTGTAACATAGTGTTAGTTACCTGTACTTTAAACACTGTTAATAGTGTGACTTGCAACATAGTGTTTGTTACCTGTACTTTAAACACTGTTGATGGTGTGACTTGTAACATACTGTTAGTTGCCTGTACTCTAAACATTGTTGAAAGTGTGACTTGTAACATAATGTTAGTTACCTGTACTTTAAACATTGTTGAGAGTGTGACTTGTAACATAGTGTTAGTTACTTGAACTATAAACACTGTTGATAGTGTCACTTCTAACATAGACCTGTACTTTAAACACTGTTGATAGTGTGATTTGTAACATAGTGTTAGTTACCTGTACTTTAAACACTGTTGGTAGTGTTACTTGTAACATAGTGTTTGTTACCTGTACTTTAAATTCTGTTGATGGTGTTACTTGTAACATACTGTTAGTTATCTGTACAATAAACACTGTTGATAGTTTGACTTGTAACATAGACCTGTACTTAAAACACTGTTGATAGTGTGACATGTAACATATTGTTAATTATCTGTACTCTAAACATTATTGACAGTGTGATTTGTAATACAGTGTTAAGTTCCTGTACATTAAACATTGTTGACAGTGTGATTTGTAACATAGTGTTAGTTGCCTGTACTCTAAACACTTTTCACAGTGTGACTTGTAAAATAGTGTTAGTTGCCTGTACTCTAAACATTGTTGATAGAGTGACTTGTAGCATAGGGTTAGTTCCCTGTACTTTAAACATTGTTTATTGCGTGATTGTAACATAGTGTTAATGTTCCTGTATTCTAAACATTATTGATAGTGTGACTTGTAACATAGTGTTAGTTACCTGTACAATAAACATTGTTAACAGTGTGACTTGTAACATAGTGTTAGTTAGCTGTACTTTAAACATTGTTGATTGCGTTACTTGTAACATATTGTTAGTTGCCTGTACTTTAAACACTGTTGACAGTGTGACTTGTAACATAGTGTTGGTTATCTGTACTTTAAACACTGTTGATGGTGTGACTTGTAACATAGTGTTAGTTCCATGTACTTTAAACATTGTTTATTGCGTGATTGTAACATAGATTTTATTGCCTGTACTCTAAACAGTTTTCACAGTGTGACTTGTAACATAGTGTTAGTTGCCTGTACTTTAAACATTGTTCACAGTGTGACTTGTAACATAGTGTTAGTTGCCTGTACTACAAACATTGTTGACAGTGTGATTTGTAACATAGTGTTAGTTGCCTGTACTCTAAACATTGTTCACAGTGTTACTTGTAACATAGTGTTAGTTGCCATGTACTTAAAACATTGTTGACAGTGTGATTTGTAACATAGTGTTAGTTATCTGTACTTTAAACATTGTTCATTGCGTTACTTGTAACATAGTGTTAGTTACCTATACTGTAAACATTGTTGATAGTGTGACTTGTAACATAGAGTTAGTTACCTGTAATTTAAACATTGTTGATAGTGTCACTTGTAACATAGACCTGTACTTTTAACACTGTTGATAGTGTGATTTGTAACATAGTGTTAGTTACCTGTACTTTAAACACTGTTGATAGTGTGACTTGTAACATAGTGTTTGTTACCTGTACTTTAAACACTGTTGATGGTGTGACTTGTAACATACTGTTAGTTGCCTGTACTCTAAACATTGTTAAAAGTGTGACTTGTAACTTAATGTTAGTTACCTGTACTTTCAACATTGTTGAGAGTGTGACTTGTAACATAGTGTTAGTTACTTGCACTCTAAACACTGTTGATGGTGTGACTTGTAACATAGTCTTAGTTGCGTGTACTTTAAACACTGTTGACAGTGTGACTTGTAACATAGTGTTAGTTGACTGAATTTAAACATTGTTGATTGCGTGACTTGTAACATAGTGTTAGTTGCCTGTACTCTAAACCTTTTTCAAAGTGAGACTTGTAACATAGTGTTAGTTACCTGTACATTAAACATTGTTTACAGTGTGACTAGTAACATAGTGTTAGTTGTCTGTACTTTAAACATTGTTTATTGCGTGATTGTAACATTGTTTTAATTGCCTGTATTTTGAACACTGTTTACTGTGTGACTTGTAACGTATAGTTAGTTCCCTGTACTTTAAACATTGATGATAGTGTGACTTGTAACATAGTGTTAGTTGCCTGTAATTTAAACATTGTTCACTGTGTTACTTGTAACATAGTGTTAGTTGCCTGTACCTTAAACATTGTTGACAGTGTGATTTGTAACATAGTGTTAGTTACTTGTACTCTAAACATTGTTGACAGTGTGACTTGTAACATAGTGATTGTTGTCTGTACTTTAAACATTGTTGTTTGTGTGACTTGTAACATAGTGTTAGTTGCCTGTACTTTAAACATTGTTGACAGTGTGATTTCTAACATGGTGGTAGTTGCCTGTACTCTAAACACTTTTCACAGTGTGACTTGTAGCATAGTGTTAATTTCCTGTACTTTAAACATTGTTGGTTGCATGACTTGTAACACAGTGTTAGTTGCCTGTACTTTAAACACTGTTGACAGTGTGACTTGTAACATAGTGTTAGTTTCCTGTTCTTTAAACATTGCTGACAGTGTGATTTGCAACATAGTGTTAGTTGCCTGTACTCTTAACATTTTGTCAGTGTGACTTGTAACATAGTGTTAATTTCCTGTACTTTAAACATTGTTGATTGCGTGACTTGTAACATAGTGTTTGTTGCCTGTACTTTAAACACTGTTGACAGTGTGACTTGTAACATAGTGTTAGTTGCTTGTACATTAAACACTGTTGATAGTGTGACTTGTAACATAGTGTTAGTTGCCTGTACTCTTAACATTGCTGACAGTGTGACTTGTGACAAACAACAATTTAATAGTATATCGGACCATGACGTTTAAGAGGTTCTTAAAGAGGAGACAAACAACCCTGTGTATCACAACAAATAGATAATGAATTAATACGATGACTCTTGTCTGTTTCAGTGGCATATATACATTTCGTATCTAAACATTATAAGTTACTTTAACGATTTGAAGATAAAAATAACCTTTGAATTTATATAATATATCAAGACAACGTAGACTTAAAATAATCTATTTATCTTACATTATAATTTCAAGGGTGCTTTAAGATAACTGGTAGGTGGGTTTTACTTTTGTACTATTTCTTTGTTATTAGGTAAACGATCGGTTTTACATTTTTTAATCACACGTTAAATTTCATTCTGTTATCTTCAGGTAATTCGAGCGTGTGATACGAATGTTATTTAGGTATAGCTACTGCAAAACTTATCAGAGCTGTTAGCTGTAAATACGCGCTTTGCAGGCTTTGCACGTCTTTGTAGGAAGTTTGGCTTCCAGATGACTTGGGTGCTATGAAATATTAATGTTCGCGCCCTTTACCTCTTCGTTTATGAAAACATAATCTATGTAACTATAAAAGTGTTCCCTACAACATATACGGTGAGAAACAGTGGGTAATAAACTGTTCGGGATGTTGTAACACGTGGTTAAGCATAATAAATTGAAGTTGATGGCTTAACTACTGTTCGAGGAAAATGACTTGCGTCGCGAGAAAATTTCATTACGTAACCGCACGCGGCAAGTGTTTGTCGGTATAAACGCGGCAAAGTTCCACAAAAGATGACTCGATGCGTCTTCATCGCACTCGTAATTCAACAATGAAGAGTTCATTGTTAAGTGTACTGAATTACCACCTGCTGCCATGGTTATGTGTTATTGTTGACTCTTATATTCTTACAATAACACCAACAAAGATAAATCTAGTGTTAATATAAAGGTGTCTCTTTTTTATTTTTATTTTCTAAAATATTAAGTATGGAAACAAATTTCCATAAAATACTCGGTATTTGAAGTTTAAACTCTGTTGGAGACTAGATAATACTGACTTCAGTATGAAGGATGTTTCGCTTCGATGGAAGACCGATAATTTAAGCCAATGGAAAGTAAAAAGCTAATAGAAACAAACATATAGGTATATAATGTTACACTGATAAAACTTGCATTAGTTCAAAAAGTAAATTCAAATAATACCAATAAACATGAATATTAATGAATAATTTTCTTATTAAACAGCATTACAAATGTCAAGTACTCCGTCTGATAATGTGCCTGACTTTATCCATTCCTGTCTGATAATGTGTCTGACTTCATCCATTCCTGTCTGATAATATGTCTGAATATATCAATTCCTGTCTGATAATGTGTCTGACTTTATCCATTCCTGTCTGATAATGTGTCTGACTTCATCTATTCCTGTCTGATAATGTGTCTGACTTCATCCATTCCTTCTTCAGGTTAAAGGAAGAAAAAGACGAAACCGTTATGAAATAACTTTAACACATCACCTGCACTGCCTTAGTTACTTTATCATAAAGTGTTTGTTCAGTAGAGAGAGACATTACTACCTTAGTTACTTTATCATAAAGTGTTTGTTCAGTAGAGAGAGACATTACTACCTTAGTTACTTTATCATAAAGTGTTTGTTCAGTAGAGAGAGACATTACTACCTTAGTTACTTTATCATAAAGAGTTTGTTCAGTAAAGATAAATATTGCTACCTTAGTTACTTTATCATAAAGAGTTTGTTAGGTAAAGAGAGACATTACTACCTCAGTTACTTTATCATAAAGAGTTTGTTCAGTAAAGAGAGTCATTACTACCTTAGTTACTTTATCATAAAGAGTTTGTTAGGTAAAGAGAGACATTACTACCTTCGTTACTTTATCATAAAGAGTTTGTTCAGTAAAGAGAGACATTACTACCTTCGTTACTTTATCATAAAGAGTTTGTTCAGTAAAGAGAGACATTACTACCTTAGTTACTTTATCATAAAGAGTTTGTTCAGTAGAGAGAGACATTACTACCTTAGTTACTTTATCATAAAGAGTTTGTTCAGTAGAGAGAGACATTACTGTCTTAGTTACTTTATCATAAAAAGTTTGTTCAGTAAAGAGAAACATTACAATCTTAGTTACTTTATCATAAAGAGTTTGTTCAGTGAAGAGAGACATTACTACCTTAGTTACTTTATCATAAAGTGTTTGTTCAGTAAAGAGAGACATTACTACCTTAGTTACTTTATCATAAAGAGTTTGTTCAGTAAAGAGAGACATTACTACCTTAGTTACTTTACAATAAAGTGTTTGTTCAGTAGAGAGAGACATTACTACCTTAGTTACTTTATCATAAAGAGTTTGTTCAGTAGAGAGAGACATTACTGTCTTAGTTACTTTATCATAAAGAGCTTGTTCAGTAAAGAGAGACATTACTACCTTAGTTACTTTATCATAAAGAGTTTGTTCAGTATAGAGAGACATTACTGTCTTAGTTAGTTTATCATAAAGAGTTTGTTCAGTAAAGAGAGACATTACTGTCTTAGTTACTTTATCATAAAGAGTTTGTTCAGTAAAGAGAGACATTACTACCTTAGCTACTTTATCATAAAGAGTTTGTTCAGTAAAGAGAGACATTACTACCTTAGCTACTTTATCATAAAGAGTTTGTTCAGTAAAGATAGACATTACTGTCTTAGTTACTTTATCGTAAAGAGTTTGTTCAGTAGAGAGAGACATTACTACCTTAGTTACTTTATCCTAAAGTGTTTGTTCAGTAGAGAGAGACATTACTACCTTAGTTACTTTATCATAAAGAGTTTGTTCAGTAAAGAGAGACATTACTACCTTAGTTACTTTATCATAAAGTGTTTGTTCAGTAGAGAGAGACATTACTACCTTAGTTACTTTATCATAAAGAGTTTGTTCAGTAAAGAGAGACATTACTACCTTGGTTACTTTATCATAAAGTGTTTGTTCAGTAGAGAGAGACATTACTACCTTAGTTACTTTATCATAAAGAGTTTGTTTAGTAGAGAGAGACATTACTGTCTTAGTTACTTTATCATAAATTGTTTGTTCAGTAGAGAGAGACATTACTACCTTAGTTACTTTATCATAAAGAGTTTGTTCAGTAAAGAGAGACATTACTACCTTAGTTACTTTATCATAAAGTGTTTGTTCAGTAGAGAGAGACATTACTGTCTTTGAAGACTGGATGTCACCATTGGTTTTTACACCATTTTCTGTTTTAACTGCTGTTTTGTTTTTACCTTCATTTACTTTTACAAATTTTACTCCATTTACTTGACTTTATCTTTTTACTGGACATTTGGCTACTCCTTATTACGATTTTGCGTAGTGTCTTTTAAAACTTTTATTCTTTTACATTTTGATAATAGCTGCTATGACACATAACCCGGAACCAAGACTGGAAAGGCCAACTTCAGGTGATTGACAGTGGTTCTTGAACTTACCTGTTAGTCTTCCTGGCGGGTTATGATCATTACCTTTTTGCTAGAGTAAATACCTTACAACTTCTTATACTGTGCCTTCTATCTTAACATTGTAGACTAGGTGTCAACATTGGTTTTATACTTTTTTGTTTTACCTTCATTTCCATTTATGTCTATTACTACATTTATTTATTTATTTTTATTTTATTTTTTTTTACATTTTTACCGAATGTCTGGCGCAGGTGGCCTCGCTGCTTTGTGCCATAAAACACTAAATCAATCAATCAATCAAGTTATTTTATCATAAAGTATTTGTTCAGTAGAAACAGACATTACTACCTTAGTTACTTTATCATAAAGAGTTTTTTCAGTAGAGAGAGACATTACTGTCTTAGTTACTTTATCATAAAGTGTTTGTTTAGTAGAGAGAGACATTACTGTCTTAGTTACTTTATCATAAAGTGTTTGTTCAGTAGAGAGAGACATTACTGTCTTAGTTACTTTATCATAAAGTGTTTGTTCAGTAGAGAGAGACATTACTGTCTTAGTTACTTTACATTAAAGTGTTCGTTCAGAAGAGAGCGTTGAGCATCATGCTGGTAATAACATATAATATTCAACAATATATCACTGTTTCGTTAGCTAATGCGCTGAAAAATTTAACCTTGAACGTCCAAGGAAGGGTTCTGAATGATTCCGAGCGACTTGTATTTGTTTGCAATTAGTTTTAGTAGTTTCAAATATTATTAAGATCGATATGGATTTTCACACAATACCAGAAGCTTTTGAACAGAATGTTATTGTTTTAAAACTATTATTTATTTATTTAATCTCCGAGACCCCACCAAAATGAAAAATAAATCTTCAAATTTAGGGCTAACAACTTGATATATATGGACTATTGGACTGATTAATAAAACTGTCAGACTACGAAAAATTATTTGATTGGTCAAAAATAAACAAATTAGGTAAATCTCCTCGTCCTAAAGTTTGTAAAATATATCAGGAAATCAAACTCAGTAATATCTGTTTTTATTTATTATTAACCGGAGTGCATGGTTATGATATTTAGTGTTTTAAACCAGAACGACGTCTTACACGATACCACAGTTGAAACATAAAAATTTTAAACTTGAAACCGTTGGTCAGAGAGAAGAAACCACACGATGAAACAGCTGTAAGCCTAAAGACTTGTAAAGCTAAAATCCGGGGCTCAGTTCTCCGTGGTGGACACTGTACATAGCCCTGTGTGGCTTTGTTCTAAAACAGCCGAAACATAACCAGAGAAAAGCAATTGTCGTGGGTACCTACGGCTGCTCTTAAAAATTATTTATAAGAAAAACAATGTAAACCAAAGTTAAATGATTTAAGTAGATACTAACGTTAGTAAAAAACAAATCTGAGAATACGTGTAGTTTTAATAATTACCGATTGGTATAAATAAAAACCTAGCACTTTAACTGTTGACTGCCAAGTATTTCAGCTGCTACAATACAACTCTAATGCTTCTTCATTTTGTAACTTTTTCGTGACGCCATTTTGGATCGAAAGTGATACAATTTGTTAGTAGGTAAAATGCATGTATGGTGCTGACATCTAGCGTTGAAGTTTGGTATTATTGAGAACGAATTAACTAGTCCGTGGCACTGTGTTACAGATCGGCTTGGACAAGTTATCTCGTCACGGCACTGAACAGGTTAAATGTAAGAAGATAAATAATTTTCAACAATACTTAATAATACAAAGGGTTAATGCTGTAAAAAAGATTAACTTACATGGTTTGAATAATTTTGAAACGTCATCATAAATAATTTGTAACTTAAGTAGTACATAAAACACAAAGTTCTCAACAGTCGTAACAAAATACAACTGTATCGTATACTCTCCAACCATACTCTTCTCCTGGTTTAAATTACAAATTATACATCTAACTATTTAATATAATTAATCCTAAAATACGTTAATATTAATAACATTTAATAAAATTTGAGGCAAACAAATTGATTTTCTACTTTATGAAGGTTGGCTGACGAACATTCTGTTACCATGCTGTTGTAAAAACGTTAGGTATATATTCTGTTACCATGCTGTGATAAAAAGTTAAAGATATATTCTGTTACCGTATCATTGTACGAGATTTAAGGTTGTATTGAGAATTTAGATATTTAGTTCACTGTAAGGTACTTAGCGTGAGAAGTTGTGAAACATTGGTATTTGAAATACGGTAAACCGAATTATGAAATTTGGGTGTTTGTGATACACGAAGAGAAATTTTAAAATACGGGTGTTTGTAACATATGAGTTATTAAGTAGGACTGTTTGTGATTTTAAACAAGAATTGGAAGAAAACCGATAAACAGGAACAAGCGAGGCCTATTTTAAAATTTCACTACTAATTAGTACAGTCAAAAGTAATTCCTGCAGTTAAGCCTTCTTTCTTTTCATAATATTTCGTTTATTGAGAGTTTGAACAATTGTACCTCAGAACTCGGAACAGATCATTACGTAATGAATTATGGGAGATTGTTATTAGTTTACGTTATGGTTTCCTTGCGATCTGGCAGGTTAAATGACAATTTCGTGTGTTGAAAATTACCGATAACACTATCCATTGGCGTAACTACGTTTATTAAAAGGGTCGTGTTCAAACATGTTCCATCAACCAAATATTTGTTTCCAAACTTTACTGTCTACTTCAACCATCATTTGAAATTAAATTTATTGATTCGTTTTGTTTGTTTTTCTTTGCGTCAAACTCGAAACAACAGAACACTATTAATGTTTGTTTAAAGAAGTACACACGTCAACATTCCAATAACATGAAAGTTTGAGTAATGCTCAGAATGCCGAGGTAACTGTTCTATAGTTTCAAAGAAATATCCCAAATGACGGAGTCTTAGTGAACTAAACAACTGTTTTACAGACAGATTACATACAGAAATTCACAGAAATAGCATGAATATCCGTTTCGTGTTCCAGTTGCTTCAAGTTGAACGGATATGTCATCGATCTATTGTAAGGAAATCCTTATTGATTATGATGTGTGTTGTTACCTGGCACGTGAAGGGTTTATGCCATTGACCTAGATGTTGGTGGATTTTTCACCTGTTACAAGACGTCACTTTTTGTTTATCACGACTTTTTGAAGATCTCTTTCTGGGTGGTCCGGGTACCCCAAGTTGATCCATTTGCCTTTGCTTACTAACACTACCAAGTGCAAGGGATATCCCTGTCTTAAAAGTTTTGAATTATCATTCTGAGCATACCTTTATGACCTTAGAGTGTGGATATTTTGCTTTGGAATGAACTGTTGTATATCCTTCCCAAAAGCGACTAAGTTTCCGTAGCATCCCACTACCTAAGTAACGTCAACTTGTAATAAGTAAAATACTTATTGAAACTCATTAAACCACGTTTTAGTTTTTTGGAATTAACTCGGAGAACAGCTTCGTCGACGTTCTTTAACAAAATAATATTTGTTATTCATGTCTATATCAGGCTAAAAGGCGAGGTTAGAGACGTCTATAATATTCAAACAAAAAATCCGTGTCTTGAACTTTGAACTAGAGAACAGGTAACTAATCGGCACCATCCGTAACCTAAAAAGGTTATGCTTAACTGAGTAGCAAGATTAACTGCTACTCTTATACCGCATCTAGCTCTGAAAGTGTCAGTTCCGGTTATAACACCGTCTCGACCCCAAGACCATACATTATTACTGCATTTGCCCGCGTAATACTTAGAATTCGTACGATGTTTAAAATATATACGTTTTGATTACCTCAGGGAACCCATTTTAAACAACAACTTTACCACCAGGTCGTTCACGATGGTTATTCCTTTAGTAAGTTCAATTTGAGTCCGTTATGAACGGTTGAGCCTTTAATGGTTCATGGATAATAAAGATTCGAATCTAGCCTTGCGAGGCCTACTTATCTAGATTTGTTTCTTTAAAATATCAGTAGTTTTAATCGGTTTGAAATAACACCTGTGGCAGGAGTTTGCTGAAACCTGTCATACCTAATGAAGGACACGTTATTTATTACGTAAGATTATGTTATCATGTTTAGTATATTAAACAATTAATACTTTATATGTCAATATAACAAACTAAAACAGAACCTGTTTGATCACGTAAAACCATAGTTATTTGGGTCGAGGGAGACTGATGAATGACAATTGTTCACAGGTACCTGAGTTTTAACATAGTGCCAAATAGTTAATCAAAAACATTACCAAAGATGGAACCATATGCTCAAAATATTACCAAGTGCGAGGCGGTTGCTGAAACAAATTACCAAATTTCAGCCAGATAATCAAGATAATATGAAAGAGAGAACCAGTTAATCGAAACACTACCCAATATTTAATATATTACCTAGGTTTTAATTAATATAAGTATGAACAAGTCTTGTATTTCCCCTTCGCATACTTTCCAAGATTTACTGATCTTTTTAGATTTGATATTACTTCGTACACGGAGATATACAGTAAATATTCACTGTATTCATTTGGGTATCAATATATTCTTTGGTTTGTTTGTAATTGTCATTATTTATATCTTTTCGTGTAGTTATGAGATATAATAATCCGTTACTGTAATCGTGTTGGTACACATCGATCCAGTGTTTTAAAGCCAGGATTGTTTGTTTGTTTTGAATTTCGCGCAAAGCTACACGAGGGCTATCTGTGCTAGCCGTCCCTAATTTAGCAGTGTAAGACTAGAGGGAAGGCAGCTAGTCATCACCACCCACCGCCAACTCTTGGGCTACTTTCTTACCAACGAATAGTGGGATTGACCGTCACATTATAACGCCCCCACGGCTGAAAGTGCGAGCATGTTTGGTACGACCGCGATTCGAACCCGCGACCTTCGGATTACGAGTCGAACGCCTTGACACGCTTGGCCATGCCGGACCCTTAAAGCCAGGTTCTAACTCGTTACGATTAAAGACAACCAAATAAAAATATTTTAAATTCTGTTATTAAGTTTATAAAATATCAAACAGAGGAAGATTTTTAGTTTCAGTTTTCATTTCTTGATGATAAAAGGTTGTTGTTTTTATAATTATGAGTTTTGCTTATTCTATTATCAGATTTACTGAGAAAATGAACCGAAGAAACCAAAACCAAAACTAATTTCATCTTTGCTATATTTCTAAACATTGCCACTACATGGATTCCCCACAGCCACATGAATATTTCATACTTTGCCTTGATGGGTTATAAGGGAAACTTGGTAAATTTATTAGTAGAATATTTGCATTTTTTTCTGTATTGAAAAAAACTTAAATATATTATCTTTCTTGAAAAAAATCATCTCGGAACTCGTAAGTCTTTTGTAATTTGCACATAAACTTCATACGTTTTTCTTTTAAGGTTTAAACAACGTTTTATTGTCGACTACAAAATAAACCGGCTTTTTTCGCAAGTTCTAGATGGCGAATATATCACTTCTTTTTTAAATCAAAGATTTTTTTCCTTTTTTAAATGCATGGTTCATTTTTGATAATTAACTATGTGGCTTATTTATCCTCGTCAGTTTTATAATAATTTTCAAGTATTATAAAACTGACGAGCGTGTATTAGAGTTAACGTGCTCAGACTGTGAAATCGAAGATTCCATGTTTACGTCCCTTTGTTTACGTTACTTATGGGTAGTGGATACGTTATATAACGGTTACTGTCATTTTCCAGTATTCGAGCAGACAAGGGTCGGCAGTCGATGTTGTGTGCATTAGCTATCTGCTCTCTGTTTGTATCAGTTCAAAAGTTGGGACGACTGTTCGAAGTATCATATATTTATAAATAATTTGAATGTTCTTTATTAGAATATCATCAAGGATTGTTTTAAAAGAGTTTTCTAAATATTTCACCAGCCTTCAGTTTAGAAAGTTTCCCTTCACTTTGTGCTGGCCCAGCATGGCCATGTGGGTTAAGGTGTTTGACTAGAAATCTGAGGGTCGCAGGCTCGAATCCCGCTCGAAACAAACATGGTTGCCATTTCAGCCATTTCAACTATCTTCTGATTAGTTCTTCTTTAAACAATATATTTAGCGTTAGTTTTTAATGAATCGTGTTTAAACTCGTTACTATCTTCTGATTAGTTCTTCTTTAAACAATATATTTAGCGTTAGTTTTTAACGAATCGTGTTTAAACTCGTTACTATCTTCTGATTAGTTCTTCTTTAATGAATACTTTTAGCGTTAGTTCTTAATGAATCGTGTTTAAACTCGTTACTATCTTCTGATTAGTTCTTCTTTAAACAATATATTTAGCGTTAGTTTTTAACGAATCGTGTTTAAACTCGTTACTATCTTCTGATTAGTTCTTCTTTAAACAATACTTTTAGCGTTAGTCGTTAATAAATCGTGTTTAAACTCGTTACTATCTTCTGATTAGTTCTTCTTTAAACAATATATTTAGCGTTAGTTTTTAACGAATCGTGTTTAAACTCGTTACTATCTTCTGATTAGTTCTTCTTTAATGAATACTTTTAGCGTTAATTCTTAATGAATCGTGTTTAAACTCGTTACTATCTTCTGATTAGTTCTTCTTTAAACAATATATTTAGCGTTAGTTTTTAACGAATCGTGTTTAAACTCGTTACTATCTTCTGATTAGTTCTTCTTTAAACAATACTTTTAGCGTTAGTCGTTAATAAATCGTGTTTAAACTCGTTACTATCTTCTGATTAGTTCTTCTTTAAACAATATATTTAACGTTAGTTTTTAATGAATCGTGTTGAAACTCGTTACTATCTTCTGATTAGTTCTTGTTTAAACAATATATTTAGCGTTAGTTCTTAATGAATCGTGTTTAAACCCGTTACTATCTTCTGATTAGTTCTTCTTTAAACAATACATTTAACGTTAGTTCTTAATGAATCGTGTTTAAACTCGTTACTTGTTTGTTTGTTTTGGAATTTCGCACAAAGCTACTCGAGGGCTATCTGTGCTAGCCGTTCCTAATTTAGCAGTGTAAGACTAGAGGGAAGGCAGCTAGTCATCACCACCCACCGCCAACTCTTGGGCTAATCTTTTACCAACGAATAGTGGGATTGACCGTCGCGTTATAACGCTCCCACGGCTGGGAGGGCGTGCATGTTTGGCGCGACTCGGGCGCGAATCCGCGACCCTCAGATTACGAAACGCACGCCTTAACGCGCTAGGCCATGCCAGGCCAAACTCGTTACTATCTCCTGATTAGTTCTTCTTTAAACAATACATTTAGCGTTAGTTCTTAATGAATCGTGTTTAAACTCGTTACTATCTTCTGATTAGTTCTTGTTTAAACAATATATTTAGCGTTAGTTCTTAATGAATCGTGTTTAAACTCGTTACTATCTTCTGATTAGTTCTTGTTTAAACAATACATTTTGCGTTAGTTTTTAATGAATCGTGTTTAAATTCGTTACTATCTTCTGATAAGTTCTTGTTTAAGCAATACATTTAGCATTAGTTTTTAATGAATCGTGTATAAACTCGTTACAATCTTCTGATTAGTTCTTGTTTAAACAATATATTTAGCGTTAGTTCTTAATGAATCGTGTTTAAACTCGTTACTATCTTCTGATTAGTTCTTCTTTAAATAATGCATTTAGCGCTAGATTTTAATGAATCGTGTTTAAACTCGTAACTATCTTCTGATTAGTTCTTGTTTAAACAATACATTTAGCGTTAGTTCTTAATGAAATGTGTTTAAACTCGTTACTATCTTCTGATTAGTTCTTCTTTAAACAATACATTTAGCGTTAGTTCTTAATGAATCGTGTTTAAACTCGTTACTATCTTCTGATTAGTTCTTCTTTAAACAATATATTTAGCGTTAGTTTTTAATGAATCGTGTTGAAACTCGTTACTATCTTTTGATTAGTTCTTTAAACAATACATTTAACGGTAGTTTTAAATGAATCGTGTTTAAACTCGTTACTATCTTCTGATTAGTTCTTCTTTAAACAATACATTTAACGTTAGTTCTTAATGAATCGTGTTTAAACTCGTTACTATCTTCTGATTAGTTCTTCTTTAAACAATACATTTAACGTTAGTTCTTAATGAATCGTGTTTAAACTCGTTACTTGTTTTGGAATTTTGCACAAAGCTACTCGAGGGCTATCTGTGCTAGCCGTCCCTAATTTAGCAGTGTAAGACTAGAGGGAAGGCAGCTAGTCATCACCACCAACCGCCAACTCTTGGGCTACTCTTTTACCAACGAATAGTGGGATTGACCGTCGCGTTATAACGCTCCCACGGCTGGGAGGGCGAGCATGTTTGGCGCGACTCGGGCGCGAATCCGCGACCCTCAGATTACGAAGCGCACGCCTTAACGCTCTAGGCCATGCCAGGCCAAACTCGTTACTATCTCCTGATTAGTTCTTCTTTAAACAATACATTTAGCGTTAGTTCTTAATGAATCGTGTTTAAACTCGTTACTATCTTCTGATTAGTTCTTCTTTAAACAATATATTTAGCGTTAGTTGTTAATGAATCGTGTTTAAACTCGTTGCTATCTTCTGATTAGTTCTTGTTTAAACAATATATTTAGCGTTAGTTCTTCTTCTGATTAGTGAATCGCGTTAGTTCTTAATCGTGTTTAAACTCGTTACTATCTTCTGAATAGTTCTTGTTTAAACAATACATTTTGCGTTAGTTTTTAATGAATCGTGTTTAAATTCGTTACTATCTTCTGATTAGTTCTTGTTTAAGCAATACATTTAGCATTAGTTTTTAATGAATCGTGTATAAACTCGTTACTATCTTCTGATTAGTTCTCCTTTAAACAATACATTTAGCGTTAGTTTTTAATGAATCGTGTTTAAACTCATAACTCTCCTATGATTAGTTCTTGTTTAAACAATACATTTAACGTTAGTTTTTAATGAATCGTGTTTCCACGAGTACAAATCTTGCATACAAATCTTGTTTAATGTTAAATTTCGTCTTAGTTCTTAACAAACTGTTTTTACACACATATATGCATCAAATATTTCTCCTTTCAACACTAAAATCCGTCTTACTTTTTATTAAACCGTGTTCCACGCATAAATATCTTATAATTAATTCTTATTTAAATAACGCCGAATTGCGTTATTTTTCACGAATAAATATACTGCAACAATTTTTCGTCAAAGACTAAATTACGCCTCGTTTCATAAACCGTGTTTTCACGCGTGTATATTCTATAATTAGTTCTTGCTGAAACGATAAAGTGCGCCTCACTTCATAACAATCTGTGTTTCCACTTATAAATATCCTGTGGTTAACTCTTGTTTAAACACTAAGTTAAGCCTCATTTATCAATAGACCTTTTCTTCACACGTACATATTTTGTGTAAAAACTAAATTGCGCCCCAGTTATTAATAATATGCGTTTCCACTAGTTTAAACTACTTATGTGTAAACACTAAAATATGACTTAGTTTTAATTACACTTTTTACACATTGTTTTTTCTTTAAACATTAAATTACTTCTCAGT
The DNA here is from genome assembly GCF_004210375.1 of Tachypleus tridentatus. NCBI lineage: Eukaryota > Metazoa > Arthropoda > Merostomata > Xiphosura > Limulidae > Tachypleus > Tachypleus tridentatus. The sequence continues at coordinate 115,137,284 of NC_134825.1, forward strand.
TCGCGTTTACGTGCATGAATAGCATGTTTAAACGATAAGTTACGCCTTACTTTATAACAAACCGTCCTTCCATATATAAATATCCAGAAGTTAATTCCTGTTTAATGACTATATTGCGTTTCAGTTCATAATAAACTGTGTTTCCTCCCATGTTGCCCGGTATGGCCAGGTGGACAAGGCACTCGACTCATAATCTGAGGTTTGCGTGTTCGAATCCCCGTCCCACCAAACATGTTCGTCCTTTCAGACGTGGGGCGCTATACTGTCCTGTCAATCTCACTATTCGTTAGTAAACAAGTAACCCATGAAGAGTTGGCGATGGGTGGTGATGACTAGCTGCTTTCCCTCTAGTCTTACACTGCTAAATTAGGGACGGCTAGTGCAGATAGCCCTGGAGTACCTTTGTGCGAAATTCAAACCAAACCAATTCTTCCCATGCAAATCCTACAACTAGTTATTGTTTGAATGCTAAGTTTTGTCTCAGTTCTTAAGAATTTTTTTTCTCATAAATATATCTCAACTGCTTCTTTTTAAACACTAAATTTAGACTCAGTTCATAATTAACCCTTTCTTTACGCGTAAATATCCTGCAACTAATTCTCTTATCAACATTAAATTACGCTTCGCTTCTTAATAAACTGGACTCTCACGCATAAATGTCATGTGACTAGTTTTTGTTTTAACGCAAACTTAAGCCTCAGCTCCAAATAAACCTTATTTCACGCATGGATATTTCGCGAAAATTCGTCTTTAAACACTAGATTACGATTTAGTTGTGAATATACCGTTTATCCATGCGCAACTATTCCATAACTTGTTCTTTTCGGACACTAAATTACGTTTCGCCTTATAATAAACCATGTTTTCACACACAACCTGTTTTTGTTTAGATAATAAATTACGCCGCATTTCTTAACAAATCTTATTTCTACGCATATCCTGCAAGTAGTTCTTGTTTAAACATTAAATTGCACGTGAGTTATTAATAAACCCGTCAGATGAATGCGAGTGTGTTGTAAACGCTGTACGGCTGGTGAATTTCTGACTTCGTTCAAATCAACCCATATTCACTAAACCATATTTCCGCGCACAGATATTCTACAATTAGTTCTTATTTAAACATTATATGGGCCCGGCATGGCCAAGTGCGTTAAGGCATGCAACTCCTAATCCGAGGGTCGCGGGTTTGAATCCCGCTCGCACCAAACATGCTCGTCCTCCCAGCCGTGGGGGCGTTATAATGTGATGGTTAATCCCACTATTCGTTGGTAAAAGAGTGGCCAAAGAGTTGGCGGTAGGGTTGCTAAATTAGGGACGGCTAGCGCAAACAGCCCTCGAGTAGGTTTGCGCGAAATCCATAAATGTTATTTTTTGCTTTAGTTCTTAATAAACCGTGTTGTTACACGTAGATGACATTTAATTACTTATTTAAACAATAAATGTTGCCTTACTTCTTAATAAACCGTGTTCCAACGCATAAACATCCTATACCTAATTACCTATTTAAAAAATAAATTACGCTACAATTCTTAATAAATCGTGTTTTTGCGCATAAAAATCCTGAAAATAGTTTTTGTTTAAATGCTAAATTTCGCTTTAGTTTTTAACAAACCGCGTTTTAGCATATCGATATATTTCAACTACTTTCGTTTTTTTAATAAACCGGGCCCAGCGTGGCCAGATTGGTTAAAGCATTCGACTGGTAATCCGAGTACATTCAGCCGTGGGGGCGTTATAATATGACGGTCAGCCCCACTATTCGTTGCTAAAAGAGTAGCCCAAAAGTTGGCGGTGGGTGGTGATGACTAGCTGTCTTCCCTCTAGGCTACTTACGTTGCTACATTAGGGACGGCTAGCGCAGATAGCACTTGTGCAGCTTTGCGCGAAATTCAAAAGAAAACCAATTTCTTAATAAACCTTGTTTCCACGCTAAATATCCCCTAAGTAGCTACTGTTTTGCGTAGATAGCCCTCGTGTAACTCTGCGCGAAATTCAAAATAAAGCAAGCTATTATTTAAACATAAAATTATGCCTCTGCTCTTAACACATAAACATCCTGTAACTAGATCTTTGTTATATACTAAATTACATCTCACTTGTAAATAAACCGCATTTCCAAGTACACGTATATATCCTGTAACCAGTTCATGTTTAAACGCTAAATATTCTCAATTAATATAAACTGTGTTTTCATGCTAACCAGTTCATGTTTAAATACCAAATAATGCCTTTATTTCACGAATAAATATCTTGCAAGTACTTTGTCAATAAACAATAAATTACGTTCAGTTATTAATAAACTATATTTTTACGTAAAACTATTCTTTAACTGATAGTTGTCTAACCCTAAATTATGGCTCTCTTTTTATCAACTAAGCCTTTTCTTCACGCATGAATTTTCTGCTATTATTCATTCTTTGGACACTAAAATTTTTCTTTAGTTGTAACAAACCGTGTTTTTACTCACAATGTCATTTAACTACTTTTTATTTAAATATCAAGTTTCGTCTTACTTCTTAATAAACCGTGTTCCTCCACTTAAATATCCTGCAACTAATTCGTACTTAAAAGTAAAATTGCACGTGATTTATTAATGATTCAAGTTTTAACGCGTAAATATCTTCAACTAGTTCTAATTTAGAAGCTAAATTACGCCGTAGTTTCTAATAGACATTTCCTTAATAATACATATCCTATAACTATTTCTAGTTTAATAGCCAAATTACGCCTCAGTTCTCAATAAACCATGTTCCAAGCATGAATATCCTGTAATTAAAGGACAAATTTACGCCTTATTTCTTAATAAATCTTTATTGCACGCATATATATATATATTATGTAACTGGTTCTTACTTGAACACTAAACTAGCTCCATTTCTTAGCCAATTGTATTTTCATGTGCAAATATTCTGTAACTTGTTCTTGTTTAAACGCTAAATGACGTCTCTCGAGATTGATACTTTATCTATAATTAGCGACTGGTAGAGACTGTTAGTACCATATATGTTTTTTTCTTAAATTACTGTTACGTTAGTTTATTAACTGAAATATTTTAGAGGGCGCTACTTTATTTTATAACTTATTGTATATGTGATAATTCTCTGTTACGAGGTCACTTTTCTGCTTCATTTAAATCGCATTTTCTTTTTTTATGTGTGTTTTTTGTTGTTGTTTTTATCTCTCTACTTCCGATTCTGCCTTTAGCAACAACATGATCACTTTCAAATTAAACAAAGTAACTCTTGTGTGGGTTCTAACTTATAAAGTCACTTTTATATGAGCTCTGACTGAATAAAGTTACTTTTGTGTGGGTTCTAACTAAATAATGTTACTTTTATAAGCACTCGGACTGAACAAAGTTACTTTTGTGTGGGTTAAAACTGAATAATGTTACACTTGTGTGAGTTCTAACTGAATAAAGTTATCTTTGTGTGAACTCTGACTGAGCAAAGTAACTCTTGTGTGGGTTCTAACTGAATAATGTTACTTTTATATGAACTCTGACTGAACAAAGTTACTTTTATGTGAGTTCTAACTGAAAAACGTTACACTTGTGTGGGTTATAAATGAACAAAGTTACTATTGTGTGATTATTAATGTATGTTCTTGGCTTTTTTTTTTCTCCACAAAACCTCAAATTAAATACGTGTCTTCGAAGACTTACATGTTGCCATGACTGATTAGAGTAACACATAACACTGATACACACTACCGGACAAAAGAAGAAACACTTTGGGCTAACAAACGATTTGCAATTTAGAGTATTTAATCATAAGCAAAATCATCCAAATAACAGTCATAAATATAATAGTAATTAAATGACAGTGACATGAACGCTAGGACATGCCTTGTAGACTAGAAGAAAAACACACTACGAGAAACTGAAGAAATCTAGATTACCAATAATGAATAAAAATCCATATTTTGTCAACTTCAGCGTACATTAAGACAACATTCAAGTTTCTTTTGGCTATAACTTACACCTGAGTCTTTATTTCGAGGTTACTGTCCAAAATAATTCCTGCTTGTACACTGGAGTGTAAAACATTAAGTAACTGGCGAATCCTGCCAACACACTAAATAACTGGCTGAAACGAGTCTTACGTACTTGTCAGCAGTTTTTGTGCACAAGGAATATTATACAATATTAAGCCTATACAATTAACATATTTTTTCAATTTACATGACTAAACAAAAAGAAGAGCGAGCCAGTGTCACGAGACACGATGCATCATCCGATATCGTTTTAAACGTCAAGAACGTGGTTTAAGTATGCAATATAGCAAATAGCCAATCGTAGAATCTCGATCTTTGAAAGTTTTTTATCGGGTGGTAGGGTTGGTAACAACTTCCTCAGTTCGGCAAACGCCACGTTAAAAGCTTCCACGCGAATTCTTTCTCGCGTTGCATGAGCAAGGCGATATTTCTGAGTCGCTCGGCGTCTTCGTCTGCGCTCTTCACGACTGAGGTGTGACGTCCCGTCTCGTGACGACCTCCGTCCGCTGCACGTACTGTTTACGGTTGAGTCATACCCAGGGGAATAAGTCGTTGAGTACGAAGGTGGTGAAGCAGTTTCGGGGTGAGTAGAGGAGGGCAGTTGGTCTGGATGGTTCAAGAACCCGTGGTGAGGACAAATCACCAGACTGTCCTTGTGATGTGGACAGATCACCAGACTGTCCTTGTCATTGGTTTCGTTGTACTCTCGTTCCCGGACCATGTTTACTCTTTCCAACACGGAAGGAAACATACAATGGGAACCTCACAGTAAATCACCAAACATAAATTTTTCGACGACAATGTCTTTTTCAAAACACTAAGTTTCAGTGGATCACCGGAGAGCCCCGTATATACCTGAAATTAGATAGACACACGTATAAACCATTAGAAATTAAATATTTCAATTATGCTATGAATATGCTAAATGATTTATGGAGAATACATGGTCTCGTATTTATCAATTAAATGTTCGTGGTTGGGTATGGTGCTCCAAAATCCATTCAAACCTGAAGAGAATGTGTGTGTGTATGTGTATGTGATGCTTCAAACTCAAGACAACATAAGGTATAGGTGGATTGGTTCTCAAAATCCACACGTGGTGAATATGTCTGATTTTAATACTCTCAAACTAGGCTTCATTCTAACTGGAAAATGTATCTAAAGTGCTATTAGTAGCGTCTACTACATTTTCAAAGCGTGAGAATGTCTTTTCTTTCGAAATGACTTTTAAATTTGGATATCTTGAAATCAAGGTCGTCACCAGGAATGCATAGATATACATCCTCTTTGACCTATAACCTCAGAAGAAACTCGAAGCTGACCCAACAAGAATGAATCCGTGCATCAGATGGGTCAGTAATCCCTGTAAGTGAACAAAAATCAATTTTTGTATGAGGTGGGTCAGCAGTCCTTGTTGTTCAACAAAACTTAATCTGAGTATCAGGTGGGTCAGTTCCCTGTAGGTCAACAACAATTAATATGTGTATCAAATGAGTCAGTAACCCTTGTTATTCAACAAAAATTAATATGTGTATCAGGTGGGTCAGTAGTCCCTGTAGGTCAACAACAATTAATATGTGCATCAGGTGGGTCAGTAGTCCCTGTAGGTCAACAAGAATTAATATGTGTATCAGGTGGGTCAGTAGTCCCTGTAAGTCAACAAGAATTAATCTGAGTATCAGGTGGGTCAGTAGTCCCTGTAGGTCAACAAGAATTAATCTGTGTATCAGGTGGGTCTGTAGTCCCTGTAGGTCAACAAGAATTAATCTGAGTATCAGGTGGGTCAGTAGTCCCTGTAGGTCAACAAGAATTAATCTGTGTATCAGGTGAGTCAGTAGTCCTTGTAAGTCAACAAGAATTAATCTGTGTATCAGTTGGGTCAGTAGTCCCTATAGGTCAACAAGAATTAATCTGAGTATCAGGTGGGTCAGTAGTCCCTGTAGGTCAACAAGAATTAATCTGTGTATCAGTTGGGTCAGTAGTCGCTATAGGTCAACAAGAATTAATCTGAGTATCAGGTGGGTCAGTAGTCCCTGTAGGTCAACAAGAATTAATCTGTGTATCAGTTGGGTCAGTAGTCCTTGTAGGTCAACAAGAATTAATCTGTGTATCAGGTGGGTCAGTAGTCCCTGTAGGTCAACAAGAATTAATCTGTGTATCAGGTGGGTCAATAGTCCTTGTTGTTCAACAAAAATTAATATGTGTATCAGGTGGGTCAGTAGTCCTTGTTGTTCAACAAGAATTAATCTGTGTATCAGGTGGGTCAGTAATCCCTGTAGGTCAACAACAATTAATCTGTGTATCAAAGAAGTCACTAGTCAGTACTTTATACATCGGTCAGAAGGACTCAAAATAAAAATGGCTTGATGGTCTTTGTAATAGAAATGTGTTTATTATTTTGGGAAGAATGTGATGAACTTTTAACATTTTTTTTTAATGTTCGTTTGTTTTTAGTCCTTTATGTATGTGTGTAATAGGCAGAGTTTATCAAAACGGAATATTTCTATCTCGGTAGTTATTACTTTTGACACGTTTAAACAGTTATTACTGTTGATCCATCTCAGTAGGTATTACTGTTGATACGTTTAAATAGTTACTGATGTTGAACCGCTTACTGTTGACACGTCTAAGTAGTTATTGGTGTTGAACTGCTTACTGTTGACCCATCTCAGTAGGTATTACAGTTGACACGTCTAAATAGTTATTAGTGTTGAACCGCTTACTGTTGACCCATCTCAGTTGGTATTACAGTTGATACGTTTAAATAGTTATTAGTGTTGAACCACTTACTGTTGACCCATCTCAGTAGGTATTACAGTTGACACGTCTAAATAGTTATTAGTGTTGAACCGCTTACTGTTGACCCATCTCAGTAGGTATTACTCTTGATACGTTTAAATAGTTATTGGTGTTGAACCGAATACTGTTGACCCATCTCAGAGGGTATTACTGTTAACACGTCTAAATAGTTATTAGTGTAAACATTCTCAGTGGTTGAGCCCCATATTTCGAAGTTTATGATGCTAAAATTCGACGTTCACTTTCCGCGGAGAGTACAGCGATTACAGGCAACTTTGTAGTTTTACGCTCAAACAAAGAAACCCGAAAAGTTACTGCTGAGACGTTAAAACATTCCACATGTTTAGCACGGGTGAATACGAGAATACCTGATCACAGATGCGTTCAAGGCATTTATTTAAAGTGTACGCTCAATACACATCAGATTCACGCTCGTAAAATACAGACTCGAGGTTAAACTCATTTCAGGTGTTTGCGTGCGTTTCAATAAGACACCTATGTAACCTACCCTCGGTCCTGCTTTTGTTTCGTTTTATGTCCATTTGCTTTCAATGTGATTGTCAAATTTCTGACATTACGCTCACAACTCATCGGAACTAATTGTATTCGTCGATCAACCTTTGAAACACGTTACATTATTACTATAACTTAGAACGTTATCAAACATTTATCTTTCAGCTTGTCCTCAGTTTTAAACAGTCTGGAGAGGGGTGGGAGAGACGCTATTTAAGCAGGCTGCTTAGTAAGTCTAAAGAAAAATCGATACTTAAACCCGACAGAAGACAACAGTAACACACACACGTACTAAAAATGCAAAGAAGAGAGCTCTTAGTGACAGGCCCAGATGAGTCAGTGTGGTGCACACCGATAGCCAAGCAATGAAACATACATGAGAAAGAAGCGAGTATTTTGTTACTTTTACGAATTAGCCCGTTCCCTTGAGCGAACCAATCTAGCCACTTTTCCCTCACCAGAAAATTGGTTGGGATGGTAGGCCTAATTAGATTTCGCTCCGTCGCCGAGTTTCAGTAAACGTTCGTGATCTTGTATGAGTATATAACGCACACGTGTCACGCGGTGAGCCGGCAAGTCGGACATGCAACAACCATCAATCGTTCCTGTGAAAGCTAGAGCGCACGTGCGTAAGACCTACTCGCTGTATGATATGGAAGTTCCGTACAGGTTTTGACAAGTGTGCCATTAAGATCAACTTAACTTTAGTTTGTAATTGTCGCGTAACATTCGTACATCCGCGTTAAGAACCCAGGTGTATGCACGAATATGTCACGTGCTGTGAAAGGTGTCCGCGTTCACATACTCGTAAATTATTAATTAGTTAACAATAAACGAGAATTGATGGCTTTCGTAATTATCACTCTTGTACCATTAAAAGTTACAGTTACAAAAATGATAGTTGTATCCAAAACATCTATGTTATTAGTGTTACGATTACCTCTTGCTTTGGAAATGCGTTATTTTCGCGTGTCGGATCCTCCGATCTATTAATAACAGAACTAATCAAAATGTTCTTCATCGAATTAGCTTTGATTTACTACCATTCTTACACCTTACTTTTACTGTTTAGTCCTAAAGTCGACGTCATAGATATTAACTGAAGTTGTCTCTGTTTCTTACTATTTTATGTCACGAGTATATCTAGGGAGAAAGTTTGAATTGAATTTCGCTCGAATCTACACGAGGGCTATGAACAGTGATGTTAAATTTGATGTTAAAAAGCGTAGCCGAAGAGTCAATAACTACACGAGGGCTATCCTCCAGTCGTCCCTAATATAGTAGCGATAGACTAGAGGGAAAGCAGCTACTCATCAACATCAACTCATGGGCAACGTTTTTTACTAGAATATAGAGAGATTCACTATTCATATCATGACACACCGACGGCTTAAAGGGCAAGAATGATCAGTACGACGAGAATTCGAACCCAATATCCTCACATAGCGAATAGAGCGCTATAACCACCAAGCTACGATAAACCTCAGAGAAAAAATTGAAATCTTTCATCATGAACAGTAGTTTCGTAGTAGTTTCATGTTATGTGAAATAGTAGTTTCACTTTACACACCAAAACATCATGTTAATGTTACATAAAATAGTCGTCTCATTTTACACATCAGAACATCACGTTATAGTTACATAAAATAGTCGTCTCATTTCACACATTAGAACATCACGTTAATGTTACATGAAATAGTACTCTAATTTTAAACACCAGTATATCACGTTAATGTTACATGAAATAGTATTCTCATTTTACACATCAGAACATCACGTAAATGTTACATGAAATAGTAGTCTCATATTACACACCAGAACATCACGTTAATGTTACATGAAATAGTAGTCTCATTTTAAACACCAGAAAATCACGTTAATATTACATGAAATAGTCGTTTCATTTTACACACCAGAACAGCACATTAATGTTTCATGAAATAGTAGTCTCAGTTAACACATCAGAACATCACGTTAATGTTACATGAAATAGTAGTCTCATTTTAAACACCATAAAATCACGTTAATGTTACATGAAATAGTCATTTCATTTTACACACCAGAATATCAAGTTAATATTACATGAAATAGTAGTCTCATTTTCCACACCACAAAATAACGTTGATGTTACATGAAATAGTAGTCTCATTTTACACATCAATACATCGCGTTAATGTTACATGAAATAGTAGTCTCATTTTACACACCAGAACATCGCGTTAATGTTACATGAAATAGTAGTCTCATTTTACACACCAGAACATCACGTTAATGTTACATGAAATAGTAGTCTCATTTTACACACCAGAACATCGTGTTAAATTTACATGAAATAGTAGTCTCATTTTACACACCAAATCATCACGTTAATGTCACATGAAATAGTAGTCTCATTTTACACACCAAAACATCACTTTAATGTTACATGTAATAGTAGTCTCATTTTACACACCAGAACATCACGTTTATGTTACATGAAATAGTAGTCTCATTGTACACACCAGAACATCACGTTAATGTTACATGTAATAGTAGTCTCATTTTACACACCAGAACATCACGTTTATGTTACATGAAATAGTAGTCTCATTTTACACACCAGAACATCGCGTTAATGTTACATGAAATGATAGTCTTATTTTACTCACCAGAATATCATGTTAATGTTACATGAAATAGTAGTCTCATTTTACACACCAGAACATCACGTTAATGTTACATGAAATAGTAGTCTTATTTTAAAACCAGAACATCACGTTAATGTTACATGAAATAGTAGTCTCATTTTACACACCAGAACATCGTGTTAATTTTACATCAAATAGTAGTCTCATTTTACACACCAGAACATCGTGTTAAATTTACATGAAATAGTAGTCTCATTTTACACACCAGAACATCACGTTAATGTTACATGAAATAGTAGTCTTATTTTAAAAACCAGAACATCACGTTGATGTTACATGAAATAGTAGTCTCATTTTAAACATCAGAACAACACGTTAATGTCACATGAAATAGTAGTCTCATTTTACACACCAGAACATCACGTTTATGTTACATGTAATAGTAGTCTCATTTTACACACCAGAACATCGCGTTAATGTTACATGAAATAGTAGTCTCATTTTACACACCAGAACATCACGTTAATGTTACATGAAATAGTAGTCTTATTTTTAAAACCAGAACATCATGTTGATGTTACATGAAATAGTAGTCTCATTTTACACATCAATACATCGCGTTAATGTTACATGAAATAGTAGTCTCATTTTACACATCAATACATCGCGTTAATGTTACATGAAATAGTAGTCTCATTTTCCACACCAGAACATCGCGTTAATGTTACATGAAATAGTAGTCTCATTTTACACACCAGAACATCACGTTAATGTTACATGAAATAGAAGTCTCATTTTACACACCAGAACATCGTGTTAAATTTACATGAAATAGTAGTCTCATTTTACACACCAAATCATCACGTTAATGTTACATGAAATAGTAGTCTCATTTTCCACACCAGAAAATAACATTAATGATACATCCAATAGTAATGTCATTTTACACATCAGAACATCACGTTAATGTTACATGAAATAGTAGTCTCATTTTACACACCAAAACATCACTTTAATGTTACATGAAATAGTAGTCTCATTTTACACAGCAGAACATCACGTTAATGTTACATGAAATAGTAGTCTCATTTTACACACCAGAACATCACGTTAATGTTACATGAAATAGTAGTCTCATTTTACACACCAGAACATCACGTTAATGTTACATGAAATAGTAGTCTCATTTTACACACCAAAACATCACGTTTATGTTACATGAAATAGTAGTCTCATTTTACACACCAGAACATCGCGTTAATGTTACATGAAATAGTAGTCTTATTTTACACACCAGAATATCATGTTAATGTTACATGAAATAGTAGTCTCATTTTACACACCAGAACATCACGTTAATGTTACATGAAATAGTAGTCTCATTTTACACACCAGAACATCACGTTAATGTTACATGTAATAGTAGTCTCATTTTACACACCAGAACATCACGTTTATGTTACATGAAATAGTAGTCTCATTTTACACACCAGAACATCGCGCTAATGTTACATGAAATGATAGTCTTATTTTACTCACCAGAATATCATGTTAATGTTACATGAAATAGTAGTCTCATTTTACACACCAGAACATCACGTTAATGTTACATGAAATAGTAGTCTTATTTTAAAACCAGAACATCACGTTAATGTTACATGAAATAGTAGACTCATTTTACACACCAGAACATCACGTTAATGTTACATGAAATAGTAGTAACAGTTTACACATCAGAACATCACGTTAATATTACATGAAATAGTAGTCTCATTTCAAACACCATAAAATCACGTTTCATTTTACACACCAGAATATCAAGTTAATGTTACATGAAATAGTAGTCTCATTTTCCACACCAGAACATCACGTTAATGTTACATGAAATAGTAGTCTCATTTTACACACCAGAACATCACGTTAATGTTACATGAAATAGTAGTCTCAGTTAACACATCAGAAAATAACGTTGATGTTACATGAAATAGTAGTCTCATTTTACACACCAGAACATCACGTTAATGTTACATGTAATAGTAGTCTCATTTTACACACCAAAACATCGCGTTAATGTTACATGAAATGATAGTCTTATTTTACTCACCAGAATATCATGTTAATGCTACATGAAATAGTAGTCTCATTTTACACACCAGAACATCACGTTAATGTTACATGAAATAGTAGTCTCATTTTAAACACCAGAAAATCACGTTAATATTACATGAAATAGTCGTTTCATTTTACACACCAGAACATCACGTTAATGTTACATGAAATAGTAGTCTCAGTTAACACATCAGAACATCACGTTAATGTTACATGAAATAGTAGTCTCATTTTACACACCAGAAAATCACGTTAATGTTACATGAAATAGTCGTTTCATTTTACACACCAGAATATCAAGTTAATGTTACATGAAATAGTAGTCTCATTTTCCACACCAGAAAATAACGTTAATGTTACATGAAATAGTAGTCTCATTTTACACATCAATACATCGCGTTAATGTTACATGAAATAGTAGTCTCATTTTACACATCAATACATCGCGTTAATGTTACATGAAATAGTAGTCTCATTTTACACACCAGAACATCGCGTTAATGTTACATGAAATAGTAGTCTCATTTTACACACCAGAACATCACGTTAATGTTACATGAAATAGTAGTCTCATTTTACACACCAGAACATCGTGTTAATGTTTACATGAAATAGTAGTCTCATTTTACACACCAAAACATCACGTTAATGTTACATGAAATAGTAGTCTCATTTTACACACCAAAACATCACTTTAATGTTACATGAAATAGTAGTCTCATTTTACACACCAGAACATCACGTTTATGTTACATGAAATAGTAGTCTCATTTTACACACCAGAACATCACGTTAATGTTACATGAAATAGTAGTCTCATTTTACACACCAGAACATCACGTTTATGTTACATGAAATAGTAGTCTCATTTTACACACCAGAACATCGCGTTAATGTTACATGAAATAGTAGTCTTATTTTACACACCAGAACATCACGTTTATTTAAATGTAATATTTGTCTCATTTTACACACCAGAACATCGCGTTAATGTTACATGAAATACTAGTCTTATTTTACACACCAGAATATCATGTTAATGTTACATGAAATAGTAGTCTCATTTTACACATCAGAACATCACGTTAATGTTACATGAAATAGTAGTCTCATTTTACACACCAGAACATCACATTAATGTTACATCAAATAGTAGTCTCATTTTACACACCAGAACATCACGTTAATGTTACATGAAATAGTAGTCTCATTTTACACACCAGAACATCACGTTAATGATACATGTAATAGTAGTCTCATTTTACACACCAGAACATCACGTTAATGTTACATGAAATAGTAGTCTCATTTTACACACCAGAACATCGTGTTAATTTTACATGAAATAGTAGACTCATTTTACACACCAGAACATCGTGTTAAATTTACATGAAATAGTAGTCTCATTTTACACACCAGAACATCACGTTAATGTTACATGAAATAGTAGTCTCATTTTAAACACCAGAACATCACGTTAATGTTACATGAAATAGTAGTCTCATTTTACACATCAGAACATCACGTTAATGTTACATGAAATAGTAGTCTCATTTTACACACCAGAACATCACGTTAATGTTACATGAAATAGTAGTCTCATTTTACACACCAGAACATCACGTTAATGTTACATGAAATAGTAGTCTCATTTTACACACCAGAACATCACGTTAATGTTACATGAAATAGTAGTCTCATTTTACAAACCAGAACATCACGTTAATGTTACATGAAATAGTAGTCTCATTTTACACACCAGAACATAAATAGTAGTCTCATTTTACACACCAAAACATCACGTTAATGTTACATGAAATAGTAGTCTCATTTCACACATGAGAACATCACGTTAATGTTACATGAAATAGTAGTCTCATTTTACACACCAGAACATCACGTTAATGTTACATGAAATAGTAGTCTCATTTTACACACATCAGAACATCACGTTAATGTTACATGAAATAGTAGTCTCATTTTACACACCAGAACATCACGTTAATGTTACATGTAATAGTAGTCTCATTTTACACACCAGAACATCACGTTAATGTTACATGAAATAGTAGTCTCATTTTACACACCAGAACATCACGTTAATGTTACATGAAATAGTAGTCTTATTTTACACCAGAACATCACGTTAATGTTACATGAAATAGTAGTCTCATTTTACACACCAGAACATCACGTTAATGTTACATGAAATAGTAGTCTCATTTTACACAAGAGAACATCACGTTAATGTTACATGAAATAGTAGTCTCATTTTACACAACAGAACATCACGTTAATGTTACATGAAATAGTAGTCTCATTTTACACACCAGAACATCGCGTTAATGTTACATGAAATAGTAGTCTCATTTTACACAACAGAACATCACGTTAATGTTACATGAAATAGTAGTCTCATTTTACACACCAGAACATCACGTTAATGTTACATGAAATAGTAGTCTCATTTTACACACCAATAATCATCACGTTAATGTTACATGAAATAGTAGTCTCATTTTACACACCAGAACATCACGTTAATGTTACATGAAATAGTAGTCTCATTTTACACATCAGAACATCACGTTAATGTTACATGAAATAGTAGTCTCATTTTACACACCAGAACATCACGTTAATGTTACATGAAATAGTAGTCTCATTTTACACACCAGAACATCACGTTAATGTTACATGAAATAGTAGTCTTATTTTACACACCAGAACATCACGTTAATGTTACATGAAATAGTAGTCTCATTTTACACACCAGAACATCACGTTAATGTTACATGAAATAGTAGTCTCATTTTACACATCAGAACATCACGTTAATGTTACATGAAATAGTAGTCTCATTTCAAACACCATAAAATCACGTTAATGTTACATGAAATAGTCGTTTCATTTTACACACCAGAATATCAAGTTAATGTTACATGAAATAGTAGTCTCATTTTCCACACCAGAAAATAACATTAATGATACATCCAATAGTAATGTCATTTTACACATCAGAACATCACGTTAATGTTACATGAAATAGTAGTCTCATTTTACACACCAGAACATCACGTTTATGTTACATGAAATAGTAGTCTCATTTTACACACCAGAACATCGCGTTAATGTTACATGAAATGATAGTCTTATTTTACACACAAGAATATCATGTTAATGTTACATAAAATAGTATTCTCATTTTACACACCAGAACATCACGTTAATGTTACATGAAATAGTAGTCTTATTTTACAAACCAGAACATCACGTTAATGTTACATGAAATAGTAGTCTCATTTTACACACCAGAACATCACGTTGATGTTACATGAAATAGTAGTAACATTTTAAACATCAGAACAACACGTTAATGTCACATGAAATAGTAGTCTCATTTCAAACACCATAAAATCACGTTTCATTTTACACCAGAATATCAAGTTAATGTCACATGAAATAGTAGTCTCATTTTCCACATCAGAACATCACGTTAATGTCACATGAAATAGTAGTTTCATTTTACTCACCAGAACATCACGTTAATGTTACATGAAATAGTAGTCTCATTTTACACATCAGAAAATCACGTTAATATTTACATGTAATAGTAGTCTCATTTTACACACACCAGAACATTACGTTTATGTTACATGTAATGATAGTCTTATTTTACACACCAAAATATCGCGTTAATGTCACATGAAATGATAGTCTTATTTTACTCACCAGAATATCATGTTAATGTTACATGAAATAGTAGTAGTCTCATTTTACACACCACAAAATCACGTTAATGTTACATGAAATAGTAGTCTCATTTTACACACCAGAACATCGCGTTAATGTTACATGAAATGATAGTCTTATTTTACACACCAGAACATCACGTTAATGTTACATGAAATAGTAGTCTCATTTTACACACCAGAACATCACGTTAATGTTACATGTAATAGTAGTCTCATTTTAAACACCATAAAATCATGTTTATGTTACATGAAATAGTAGTTTCATTTTACACACCAGAATATCGCGTTAATGTTTACATGAAATAGATAGTCTTATTTTCCACACCAGAAAATAATGTTAATGCTACATGAAATAGTAGTCTCATTTTACACACCAGAACATCGCGTTAATGTTACATGAAATAGTAGTCTTATTTTAAACATCAATACATCGCGTTAATGTTACATGAAATAGAAGTATCATTTTAAACATCAGAACATCGTTAATGTTACATGTTACATGTAATAGTAGTCTCATTTTACAAACCAGAACATCACGTTAATGTTACATGAAATAGTAGTCTCATTTTACACATGAGAACATCGTGTTGATGTTACATGAAAGAGTAGTCTCATTTTACACACCAAATCATCACGTTAATGTTACATGAAATAGTAGACTCATTTTACACACCAGAACATCACGTTAATGTTACATGAAATAGTAGTAACAGTTTACACATCAGAACATCACGTTAATATTACATGAAATAGTAGTCTCATTTCAAACACCATAAAATCACGTTAATGTTACATGAAATAGTCGTTTCATTTTACACACCAGAATATCAAGTTAATGTTACATGAAATAGTAGTCTCATTTTCCACACCAGAACATCACGTTAATGTTACATGAAATAGTAGTCTCATGTTACACACCAGAACATCACGTTAATGTTACATGTAATAGTAGTCTCATTTTACACACGAAAACATCACGTTTATGTTACATGAAATAGTAATCTCATTTTACACACCAGAACATCGCGTTAATGTTACATGAAATGATAGTCTTATTTTACACACCAATATCATGTTAATGTTACATGAAATAGTAGTCTCATTTTACACACCAGAACATCGCGTTAATGTTACATGAAATAGTAGTCTTATTTTATAAACCAGAACATCACGTTGATGTTACATGAAATAGAAGTCTCATTTTAAACATCAGAACATCACGTTAATGTTACATGTAATAGTAGTCTCATTTTACACACCAGAACATCACGTTAATGTTACATGAAATAGTAGTCTCATTTTACACATGAGAACATCACATTGATGTTACATGAAAGAGTAGTCTCATTTTACACACGAAAACATCACGTTTATGTTACATGAAATAGTAGACTCATTTTACAAACCAGAACATCACGTTAATGTTACATGAAATAGTAGTAACAGTTTACACATCAGAACATCACGTTAATATTACATGAAATAGTAGTCTCATTTCAAACATCATAAAATCACGTTAATGTTACATGAAATAGTCGTTTCATTTTACACACCAGAATATCACGTTAATGTTACATGAAATAGTAGTCTCATTTTCCACACCAGAACATCACGTTAATGTTACATGAAATAGTAGTCTCATTTTACACACCAGAACATCACGTTAATGTTACATGAAATAGTAGTCTTATTTTTAAAACCAGAACATCACGTTAATGTTACATGAAATAGTAGTCTTATTTTAAAAACCAGAACATCACGTTAATGTTACATGATATAGTAGTCTCATTTTACACACCAGAACATCGTGTTAATTTTACAAGATATAGTAGTCTTATTTTAAAAACCAGAACATCACGTTGATGTTACATGAAACAGTAGTCTCTTTTAAACATCAGAACAACACGTTAATGTCACATGAAATAGTAGTCTCATTTTACACACAAAACATCACTTTAATGTTACATGAAATAGTAGTCTCATTTTACACACCAGAACATCACGTTAATGTTACATGAAATAGTAGTCTCATTTTACACACCAAAACATCACTTTAATGTTACATGAAATAGTAGTCTCATTTTACACACCAGAACATCACGTTAATGTTACATGAAATAGTAGTCTCATTTTACACACGAAAACATTACGTTTATGTTACATGAAATAGTAGTCTCATTTTACACACCAAAACATCGCGTTAATGTTACATGAAATGATAGTCTTGTTTTACACACCAGAATATCATGTTAATGCTACATGAAATAGTAGTCTCATTTCAAACACCATAACTTAGTAATCACGTTAATGTTACATGAAATAGTAGTCTCATTTTACACACCAGAACATCACGTTAATGTTACATGAAATAGTAGTCTCATTTTCCACACCAGAACATCACGTTAATGTTACATGAAATAGTAGTCTCATTTTACACACCAGAACATCACGTTAATGTTACATGAAATAGTAGTCTCATTTTACACACCAGAAAATCACGTTAATGTTACATGTAATAGTAGTCTCATTTTACACACCAGAACATCACGTTTATTTAAATGTAATATTTGTCTCATTTTACACACCAGAACATCGTGTTAATTTTACAAGAAATGATAGTCTTATTTTACACACCAGAATATCATGTTAATGTCACATCAAATAGTAGTCTCATTTTACACACCAGAACATCACGTTAATGTTACATGAAATAGTTGTCTTATTTTAAAAACCAGAACATCACGTTGATGTTACATGAAATAGTAGTCTTATTTTAAACATCAGAACAACACGTTAATGTCACATGAAATAGTAGTCTCATTTTACACACCTGAACATCACGTTACTGTTACATGTAATAGTAGTCTCATTTTACACACCAGAACATCACGTTTATGTTACATGAAATAGTAGTAACATTTTACACATCAGAACATCGCGCTAATATTACATGAAATGATAGTCTTATTTTAAACACACAGGAAAATCATGTTAATGTTACATGAAATAGTAGTCTCAATTTACACACCAGAACATCACGTTAATATTATATGAAATAGTAGTCTTATTTTAAAAACCAGAACATCACGTTAATGTTACATGAAATAGTAGTCTCATTTTACACACCAGAACACCGTGTTAATTTTACATGAAATAATAGACTCATTTTACACACCAGAACATCACGTTAATGTTACATGAAATAGTAGTAACAGTTTACACACCAGAACATCACGTTAATGTTACATGAAATAGTAGTCTCATTTCAAACACCACAAAATCACGTTAATGTTACATGAAATAGTCGTTTCATTCTACACACCAGAATATCAAGTTAATGTTACATGAAATAGTAGTCTCATTTTCCACACCAGAAAATAACGTTAATATTACATCCAATAGTAATGTCATTTTACACATCAGAACATCACGTTAATGTTACATGAAATAGTAGTTTCATTTTACACACCAAAACATCACTTTAATTTTACATGAAATAGTAGTCTCATTTTACACACCAGAACATCACGTTAATGTTACATGAAATAGTAGTCTCATTTTACACACCAAAACATCACTTTAATGTTACATAAAATAGTACTCTCATTTTACCAGGAACATCACGTTAATGTTACATGAAATAGTAGTCTTATTTTAAAAACCAGAACATCACGTTCATGTTACATGAAATAGTAGTCTCATTTTACACATTAATACATCGCGTTAATGTTACATGAAATAGTAGTCTCATTTTACACATCAATACATCGCGTTAATGTTACATGAAATAGTAGTCTCATTTTAAACACCAGAACATCAGCGTTAATCTTACATGAAATAGTAGTCTCATTTTACACACCAGGAGATCACGTTAATGTTACATGAAATATAGTAGTCTCATTTTACACACCAGAACATCGTGTTAAATTTACATGAAATAGTAGTCTCATTTTACACATAAAATCATCACGTTAATGTTACATGAAATAGTAGTCTCATTTTACACACCAGAACATAACGTTAATGTTACATGAAATAGAACTCTCATTTTACACACAGAACATCACGTTAATGTTACATGAAATAGTAGTCTCATTTTACACACAAGAACATCGTTAATGACAAATAGTAGTCTCATTTTACACACCAGAACATCACGTTAATGTTACATGAAATAGTAGTATCATTTTACACACCAGAGAAATCACGTTAATATTTTTGCTTGAAATAGTAGTCTCATTTTACACCAGAACATCGCGTTAATGTTACGCTTAAGAATGATAGTCTTATTTTACACACCAGAATATCATGTTTAAGATTTACATGAGAATAGTGTTATCTCATTTTACACATCAGAACATCACGTTAATGTTACATTACAGAATACAGTGAGTCTCATTTTTACACGCACCCAGAACATCACGTTAATGTTACGTAAGCAATAGTGGTCTCATTTTACACCAGAACATCACGTTTATGTTACATGAAATAGTAGTCTCATTTTTTTACACACCAGAAAATGACACATTAATGATGCAGCAGAACAGTGGTCTCATTTTAATGAAAGAACATCACGTTTATGTTACATGTCATAGTAGTCTCATTTTACACACCAGAACATCACGTTTATTTAAATGTAATATTTGTCTCATTTTACACACCAGAACATCGCGTTAATGTTACATGAAATACTAGTCTCATTTTACACACCAGAACATCACGTTAATGTTACATGAAATAGTAGTCTTATTTTTAAAACCAGAACATCATGTTGATGTTACATGAAATAGTATTCTCATTTTACACATCAATACATCGCGTTAATGTTACATGAAATAGTAGTCTCATTTTACACATCAATACATCGCGTTAATGTTACATGAAATAGTCTCATTTTACACACCAGAACATCGCGTTAATATTACATGAAATAGTAGTCTTATTTCAAAAACCATAGAATCACGTTAATGTTATATGAAATAGTCGTTTCATTTTACACACCAGAATATCAAGTTAATGTTACATGAAATAGTAGTCTCATTTTACACACCAGAACATCGCGTTAATGTTACATGAAATAGTAGTCTCATTTTACACAACAGAACATCACGTTAATGTTACATGAAATAGTAGTCTCATTTTACACACCAGAACATCACGTTAATGTTACATGAAATAGTAGTCTCATTTTACACACAAGAACATCGCGTTAATGTTACATGAAATAGTAGTCTCATTTTACACACCAGAACATCACGTTAATGTTACATGAAATAGTAGTCTCATTTTACACACCAGAACATCACGTTAATGTTACATGAAATAGTAGTCTCATTTTACACACCAGAACATCACGTTAATGTTACATGAAATAGTAGTCTCATTTTACACACCAGAACATCACGTTAATGTTACATGAAATAGTAGTCTCATTTTACACACCAGAACATCACGTTAATGTTACATGAAATAGTAGTCTCATTTTACACACCAGAACATCACGTTAATGTTACATGAAATAGTAGTCTCATTTTACACACCAGAACATCACGTTAATGTTACATGAAATAGTAGTCTCATTTTACACACCAGAACATCACGTTAATGTTACATGAAATAGTAGTCTCATTTTACACCATCACGTTATCACGTTAATGTTACATGAAATAGTCACGTTCATTTTACACACCAGAACATCACGTTAAACATGTTACATGAAATAGTAGTCTCATTTTACACACCAGAACATCACGTTAATGTTACATGAAATAGTAGTCTCATTTTACACACCAGAACATCACGTTAATGTTACATAAAATTGTAGTCTCATATTTACACCAGAACATCACGTTAATGTTACATGAAATAGTAGTCTCATTTTACACACCAGAACATCACGTTAATGTTACATGAAATAGTAGTCTCATTTTACACACCAGAACATCACGTTAATGTTACATGAAATAGTAGTCTCATTTTACACACCAGAACATCACGTTAATGTTACATGAAATAGTAGTCTCATTTTACACACCAGAACATCACGTTAATGTTACATGAAATAGTAGTCTCATTTTACACACCAGAACATCACGTTAATGTTACATGAAATAGTAGTCTCATTTTACACACCAGAACATCACGTTAATGTTACATGAAATAGTAGTCTCATTTTACACACCAGAACATCACGTTAATGTTACATGAAATAGTAGTCTCATTTTACACACCAGAACATCATGTTAATGTTACATGAAATAGTAGTCTCATTTTACACACCAGAACATCACGTTAATGTTACATGAAATAGTAGTCTCATTTTACACACCAGAACATCACGTTAATGTTACATGAAATAGTAGTCTCATTTTACACACCAGAACATCACGTTAATGTTACATGAAATAGTAGTCTCATTTTACACACCAGAACATCACGTTAATGTTACATGAAATAGTAGTCTCATTTTACACACCAGAACATCACGTTAATGTTACATGAAATAGTAGTCTCATTTTACACACCAGAACATCACGTTAATGTTACATGAAATAGTAGTCTCATTTTACACACCAGAACATCACGTTAATGTTACATGAAATAGTAGTCTCATTTTACACACCAGAACATCACGTTAATGTTACATGAAATAGTAGTCTCATTTTACACACCAGAACATCACGTTAATGTTACATGAAATAGTAGTCTCATTTTACACACCAGAACATCACGTTAATGTTACATGAAATAGTAGTCTCATTTTACACACCAGAACATCACGTTAATGTTACATGAAATAGTAGTCTCATTTTACACACCAGAACATCACGTTAATGTTACATGAAATAGTAGTCTCATTTTACACACCAGAACATCACGTTAATGTTACATGAAATAGTAGTCTCATTTTACACACCAGAACATCATTAATGTTACATGTTAATGTTACATGAAATAGTAGTCTCATTTTACACACCAGAACATCACGTTAATGTTACATGAAATAGTAGTCTCATTTTACACACCAGAACATCACGTTAATGTTACATGAAATAGTAGTCTCATTTTACACACCAGAACATCACGTTAATGTTACATGAAATAGTAGTCTCATTTTACACACCAGAACATCACGTTAATGTTACATGAAATAGTAGTCTCATTTTCCACACCAGAAATAGTTAATGTTACATCAAATAGTAGTCTCATTTTACACACCAGAACATCACGTTAATGTTACATGAAATAGTAGTCTCATTTTACACACCAGAACATCACGTTAATGTTACATGAAATAGTAGTCTCATTTTACACACCAGAACATCACGTTAATGTTACATGAAATAGTAGTCTCATTTTACACACCAGAACATCACGTTAATGTTACATGAAATAGTAGTCTCATTTTACACACCAGAACATCACGTTAATGTTACATGAAATAGTAGTCTCATTTTACACACCAGAACATCACGTTAATGTTACATGAAATAGTAGTCTCATTTTACACACCAGAACATCACGTTAATGTTACATGAAATAGTAGTCTCATTTTACACACCAGAACATCACGTTAATGTTACATGAAATAGTAGTCTCATTTTACACACCAGAACATCACGTTAATGTTACATGAAATAGTAGTCTCATTTTACACACCAGAACATCACGTTAATGTTACATGAAATAGTAGTCTCATTTTACACACCAGAACATCACGTTAATGTTACATGAAATAGTAGTCTCATTTTACACACCAGAACATCACGTTAATGTTACATGAAATAGTAGTCTCATTTTACACACCAGAACATCACGTTAATGTTACATGAAATAGTAGTCTCATTTTACACACCAGAACATCACGTTAATGTTACATGAAATAGTAGTCTCATTTTACACACCAGAACATCACGTTAATGTTACATGAAATAGTAGTCTCATTTTACACACCAGAACATCACGTTAATGTTACATGAAATAGTAGTCTCATTTTACACACCAGAACATCACGTTAATGTTACATGAAATAGTAGTCTCATTTTACACACCAGAACATCACGTTAATGTTACATGAAATAGTAGTCTCATTTTACACACCAGAACATCACGTTAATGTTACATGAAATAGTAGTCTCATTTTACACACCAGAACATCACGTTAATGTTACATGAAATAGTAGTCTCATTTTACACACCAGAACATCACGTTAATGTTACATGAAATAGTAGTCTCATTTTACACACCAGAACATCACGTTAATGTTACATGAAATAGTAGTCTCATTTTACACACCAGAACATCACGTTAATGTTACATGAAATAGTAGTCTCATTTTAACACCACACCAGAATGAATCACGTTAATGTTACATGAAATAGTAGTCTCATTTTACACACCAGAACATCACGTTAATGTTACATGAAATAGTAGTCTCATTTTACACACCAGAACATCACGTTAATGTTACATGAAATAGTAGTCTCATTTTACACCAGAACATCACGTTAATGTTACATGAAATAGTAGTCTCATTTTACACACATCACGTTAATGTTACATGAAATAGTAGTCTCATTTTACACACCAGAACATCACGTTAATGTTACATGAAATAGTAGTCTCATTTTACACACCAGAACATCACGTTAATGTTACATGAAATAGTAGTCTCATTTTACACACCAGAACATCACGTTAATGTTACATGAAATAGTAGTCTCATTTTACACACCAGAACATCACGTTAATGTTACATGAAATAGTAGTCTCATTTTACACACCAGAACATCATGTTAATGTTACATGAAATAGTAGTCTCATTTTACACAGAACATCAAATGTTACATCACGTTAATGTTACATGAAATAGTAGTCTCATTTTACACACCAGAACATCACGTTAATGTTACATGAAATAGTAGTCTCATTTTACACACCAGAACATCACGTTAATGTTACATGAAATAGTAGTCTCATTTTACACACCAGAACCAGAAAATCACGTTAATGTTACATGAAATAGTAGTCTCATTTTACACACCAGAACATCACGTTAATGTTACATGAAATAGTAGTCTTATTTTACACACCAGAAAATCACGTTAATGTTACATGTAATGGTAGTCTCATTTTACACACCAGAACATCACGTTAATGTTACATGAAATAGTAGTCTCATTTTACACACCAGAACATCACGTTAATGTTACATGAAATAGTAGTCTCATTTTACACACCAGAACATCACGTTAATGTTACATGAAATAGTAGTCTCATTTTACACACCAGAACATCACGTTAATGTTACATGAAATAGTAGTCTCATTTTACACACCAGAACATCACGTTAATGTTACATGAAATAGTAGTCTCATTTTACACACCAGAACATCACGTTAATGTTACATGAAATAGTAGTCTCATTTTACACACCAGAACATCACGTTAATGTTACATGAAATAGTAGTCTCATTTTACACACCAGAACATCACGTTAATGTTACATGAAATAGTAGTCTCATTTTACACACCAAATCATCACGTTAATGTTACATGAAATAGTAGTCTCATTTTACACACCAGAACATCACGTTAATGTTACATGAAATAGTAGTCTCATTTTACACACCAGAACATCACGTTAATGTTACATGAAATAGTAGTCTCATTTTACACACCAGAACATCACGTTAATGTTACATGAAATAGTAGTCTCATTTTACACACCAGAACATCACGTTAATGTTACATGAAATAGTAGTCTCATTTTACACACCAGAACATCACGTTAATGTTACATGAAATAGTAGTCTCATTTTACACACCAGAACATCACGTTAATGTTACATGAAATAGTAGTCTCATTTTACACACCAGAACATCACGTTAATGTTACATGAAATAGTAGTCTCATTTTCTCACACCAGAACATCACGTTAATGTTACATGAAATAGTAGTCTCATTTTACACACCAGAACATCACGTTAATGTTACATGAAATAGTAGTCTCATTTTACACACCAGAACATCACGTTAATGTTACATGAAATAGTAGTCTCATTTTACACACCAAATCATCACGTTGATGTTACATGAAATAGTAGTCATTTTACACACCAGTTAATGTTACATGAAATAGTAGTCTCATTTTACACACCAGAACATCACGTTAATGTTACATGAAATAGTAGTCTCATTTTACACACCAGAACATCACGTTAATGTTACATGAAATAGTAGTCTCATTTTACACACCAGAACATCACGTTAATGTTACATGAAATAGTAGTCTCATTTTACACACCAGAACATCACGTTAATGTTACATGAAATAGTAGTCTCATTTTACACACCAGAACATCACGTTAATGTTACATGAAATAGTAGTCTCATTTTACACACCAGAACATCACGTTAATGTTACATGAAATAGTAGTCTCATTTTACACACCAGAACATCACGTTAATGTTACATGAAATAGTAGTCTCATTTTACACACCAGAACATCACGTTAATGTTACATGAAATAGTAGTCTCATTTTACACACCAGAACATCACGTTAATGTTACATGAAATAGTAGTCTCATTTTACACACCAGAACATCACGTTAATGTTACATGAAATAGTAGTCTCATTTTACACACCAGAACATCACGTTAATGTTACATGAAATAGTAGTCTCATTTTACACACCAGAACATCACGTTAATGTTACATGAAATAGTAGTCTCATTTTACACACCAGAACATCACGTTAATGTTACATGAAATAGTAGTCTCATTTTACACACCAGAACATCACGTTAATGTTACATGAAATAGTAGTCTCATTTTACACACCAGAACATCACGTTAATGTTACATGAAATAGTAGTCTCATTTTACACACCAGAACATCACGTTAATGTTACATGAAATAGTAGTCTCATTTTACACACCAGAACATCACGTTAATGTTACATGAAATAGTAGTCTCATTTTACACACCAGAACATCACGTTAATGTTACATGAAATAGTAGTCTCATTTTACACACCAGAACATCACGTTAATGTTACATGAAATAGTAGTCTCATTTTACACACCAGAACATCACGTTAATGTTACATGAAATAGTAGTCTCATTTTACACACCAGAACATCACGTTAATGTTACATGAAATAGTAGTCTCATTTTACACACCAGAACATCACGTTAATGTTACATGAAATAGTAGTCTCATTTTACACACCAGAACATCACGTTAATGTTACATGAAATAGTAGTCTCATTTTACACACCAGAACATCACGTTAATGTTACATGAAATAGTAGTCTCATTTTACACACCAGAACATCACGTTAATGTTACATGAAATAGTAGTCTCATTTTACACACCAGAACATCACGTTAATGTTACATGAAATAGTAGTCTCATTTTACACACCAGAACATCACGTTAATGTTACATGAAATAGTAGTCTCATTTTACACACCAGAACATCACGTTAATGTTACATGAAATAGTAGTCTCATTTTACACACCAGAACATCACGTTAATGTTACATGAAATAGTAGTCTCATTTTACACACCAGAACATCACGTTAATGTTACATGAAATAGTAGTCTCATTTTACACACCAGAACATCACGTTAATGTTACATGAAATAGTAGTCTCATTTTACACACCAGAACATCACGTTAATGTTACATGAAATAGTAGTCTCATTTTACACACCAGAACATCACGTTAATGTTACATGAAATAGTAGTCTCATTTTACACACCAGAACATCACGTTAATGTTACATGAAATAGTAGTCTCATTTTACACACCAGAACATCACGTTAATGTTACATGAAATAGTAGTCTCATTTTACACACCAGAACATCACGTTAATGTTACATGAAATAGTAGTCTCATTTTACACACCAGAACATCACGTTAATGTTACATGAAATAGTAGTCTCATTTTACACACCAGAACATCACGTTAATGTTACATGAAATAGTAGTCTCATTTTACACACCAGAACATCACGTTAATGTTACATGAAATAGTAGTCTCATTTTACACACCAGAACATCACGTTAATGTTACATGAAATAGTAGTCTCATTTTACACACCAGAACATCACGTTAATGTTACATGAAATAGTAGTCTCATTTTACACACCAGAACATCACGTTAATGTTACATGAAATAGTAGTCTCATTTTACACACCAGAACATCACGTTAATGTTACATGAAATAGTAGTCTCATTTTACACACCAGAACATCACGTTAATGTTACATGAAATAGTAGTCTCATTTTACACACCAGAACATCACATGTTAATTTTACATGAACATACGTTAATGTAGTCTCATATTTCACACCAGAACATCACGTTAATGTTACATGAAATAGTAGTCTCATTTTACACACCAGAACATCACGTTAATGTTACATGAAATAGTAGTCTCATTTTACACACCAGAACATCACGTTAATGTTACATGAAATAGTAGTCTCATTTTACACACCAGAACATCACGTTAATGTTACATGAAATAGTAGTCTCATTTTACACACCAGAACATCACGTTAATGTTACATGAAATAGTAGTCTCATTTTACACACCAGAACATCACGTTAATGTTACATGAAATAGTAGTCTCATTTTACACACCAGAACATCACGTTAATGTTACATGAAATAGTAGTCTCATTTTACACACCAGAACATCACGTTAATGTTACATGAAATAGTAGTCTCATTTTACACACCAGAACATCACGTTAATGTTACATGAAATAGTAGTCTCATTTTACACACCAGAACATCACGTTAATGTTACATGAAATAGTAGTCTCATTTTACACACCAGAACATCACGTTAATGTTACATGAAATAGTAGTCTCATTTTACACATCAGAACATCACGTTAATGTTACATGAAATAGTAGTCTCATTTTACACACCAGAACATCACGTTAATGTTACATGAAATAGTAGTCTCATTTTACACACCAGAACATCACGTTAATGTTACATGAAATAGTAGTCTCATTTTACACACCAGAACATCACGTTAATGTTACATGAAATAGTAGTCTCATTTTACACACCAGAACATCACGTTAATGTTACATGAAATAGTAGTCTCATTTTACACACAGAACATCACGTTAATGTTACATGAAATAGTAGTCTCATTTTACACACCAGAACATCACGTTAATGTTACATGAAATAGTAGTCTCATTTTACACACCAGAACATCACGTTAATGTTACATGAAATAGTAGTCTCATTTTACACACCAGAACATCACGTTAATGTTACATGAAATAGTAGTCTCATTTTACACACCAGAACATCACGTTAATGTTACATGAAATAGTAGTCTCATTTTACACACCAGAACATCACGTTAATGTTACATGAAATAGTAGTCTCATTTTACACACCAGAACATCACGTTAATGTTACATGAAATAGTAGTCTCATTTTACACACCAGAACATCACGTTAATGTTACATGAAATAGTAGTCTCATTTTACACACCAGAACATCACGTTAATGTTACATGAAATAGTAGTCTCATTTTACACACCAGAACATCACGTTAATGTTACATGAAATAGTAGTCTCATTTTACACACCAGAACATCACGTTAATGTTACATGAAATAGTAGTCTCATTTTACACACCAGAACATCACGTTAATGTTACATGAAATAGTAGTCTCATTTTACACACCAGAACATCACGTTAATGTTACATGAAATAGTAGTCTCATTTTACACACCAGAACATCACGTTAATGTTACATGAAATAGTAGTCTCATTTTACACACCAGAACATCACGTTAATGTTACATGAAATAGTAGTCTCATTTTACACACCAGAACATCACGTTAATGTTACATGAAATAGTAGTCTCATTTTACACACCAGAACATCACGTTAATGTTACATGAAATAGTAGTCTCATTTTACACACCAGAACATCACGTTAATGTTACATGAAATAGTAGTCTCATTTTACACACCAGAACATCACGTTAATGTTACATGAAATAGTAGTCTCATTTTACACACCAGAACATCACGTTAATGTTACATGAAATAGTAGTCTCATTTTACACACCAGAACATCACGTTAATGTTACATGAAATAGTAGTCTCATTTTACACACCAGAACATCACGTTAATGTTACATGAAATAGTAGTCTCATTTTACACACCAGAACATCACGTTAATGTTACATGAAATAGTAGTCTCATTTTACACACCAGAACATCACGTTAATGTTACATGAAATAGTAGTCTCATTTTACACACCAGAACATCACGTTAATGTTACATGAAATAGTAGTCTCATTTTACACACCAGAACATCACGTTAATGTTACATGAAATAGTAGTCTCATTTTACACACCAGAACATCACGTTAATGTTACATGAAATAGTAGTCTCATTTTACACACCAGAACATCACGTTAATGTTACATGAAATAGTAGTCTCATTTTACACACCAGAACATCACGTTAATGTTACATGAAATAGTAGTCTCATTTTACACACCAGAACATCACGTTAATGTTACATGAAATAGTAGTCTCATTTTACACACCAGAACATCACGTTAATGTTACATGAAATAGTAGTCTCATTTTACACACCAGAACATCACGTTAATGTTACATGAAATAGTAGTCTCATTTTACACACCAGAACATCACGTTAATGTTACATGAAATAGTAGTCTCATTTTACACACCAGAACATCACGTTAATGTTACATGAAATAGTAGTCTCATTTTACACACCAGAACATCACGTTAATGTTACATGAAATAGTAGTCTCATTTTACACACCAGAACATCACGTTAATGTTACATGAAATAGTAGTCTCATTTTACACACCAGAACATCACGTTAATGTTACATGAAATAGTAGTCTCATTTTACACACCAGAACATCACGTTAATGTTACATGAAATAGTAGTCTCATTTTACACACCAGAACATCACGTTAATGTTACATGAAATAGTAGTCTCATTTTACACACCAGAACATCACGTTAATGTTACATGAAATAGTAGTCTCATTTTACACACCAGAACATCACGTTAATGTTACATGAAATAGTAGTCTCATTTTACACACCAGAACATCACGTTAATGTTACATGAAATAGTAGTCTCATTTTACACACCAGAACATCACGTTAATGTTACATGAAATAGTAGTCTCATTTTACACACCAGAACATCACGTTAATGTTACATGAAATAGTAGTCTCATTTTACACACCAGAACATCACGTTAATGTTACATGAAATAGTAGTCTCATTTTACACACCAGAACATCACGTTAATGTTACATGAAATAGTAGTCTCATTTTACACACCAGAACATCACGTTAATGTTACATGAAATAGTAGTCTCATTTTACACACCAGAACATCACGTTAATGTTACATGAAATAGTAGTCTCATTTTACACACCAGAACATCACGTTAATGTTACATGAAATAGTAGTCTCATTTTACACACCAGAACATCACGTTAATGTTACATGAAATAGTAGTCTCATTTTACACACCAGAACATCACGTTAATGTTACATGAAATAGTAGTCTCATTTTACACACCAGAACATCACGTTAATGTTACATGAAATAGTAGTCTCATTTTACACACCAGAACATCACGTTAATGTTACATGAAATAGTAGTCTCATTTTACACACCAGAACATCACGTTAATGTTACATGAAATAGTAGTCTCATTTTACACACCAGAACATCACGTTAATGTTACATGAAATAGTAGTCTCATTTTACACACCAGAACATCACGTTAATGTTACATGAAATAGTAGTCTCATTTTACACACCAGAACATCACGTTAATGTTACATGAAATAGTAGTCTCATTTTACACACCAGAACATCACGTTAATGTTACATGAAATAGTAGTCTCATTTTACACACCAGAACATCACGTTAATGTTACATGAAATAGTAGTCTCATTTTACACACCAGAACATCACGTTAATGTTACATGAAATAGTAGTCTCATTTTACACACCAGAACATCACGTTAATGTTACATGAAATAGTAGTCTCATTTTACACACCAGAACATCACGTTAATGTTACATGAAATAGTAGTCTCATTTTACACACCAGAACATCACGTTAATGTTACATGAAATAGTAGTCTCATTTTACACACCAGAACATCACGTTAATGTTACAT